>NC_141335.1:15465402-15470402 GCF_037954235.1 Aulostomus chinensis | reverse complement strand
CATGGCTCAGGTTGATGTGATGCAAATAGAAATAGAAATGTTTTTGTTAAAGAGCATATTAAAGATAAAAACGATGATAAAATATATGAGTAAAATATATCACTGTTTTCCAACTATGAGCAAAGTCCAAGTGCAAATAAAGACATGTGCGCCTTTCACCTTGTCATGCATCACTGGAAACCTTTCAAAGCTGCCATATTGAGTTTAACTTGATTTGGATGTGTAATAAATCTATGTGATATTTCCTGGAAGATTCATCGTGGACATGTCAAATCATGTTGAAATTCCTGAATGTAATTGGCGATCCTTTTTTTGTTTGTTTGGGCTCTACCAATACTCCAATTTTCAGCTAAATTTGTATGATAGCTTTTGTGTATCATGCTGACAAACAGACAACCCAGTGACAGTTCCTCATAAACATCATAGAAGTCAGGTTTAAGAGTGATCCCATAGTTGACAATGAGAATTGAAGAATTTAAAATTCACCTGCTCAGTTTTATTTATTTTATTTTTTAAGAAATCCATTATAGCTTTTCATTCCTAACATTACCTTGAGCAATTTAGCACATGCACTTTCAAAGTTATTGTCATTTGCAAGTTTTAAATGTGTAACGTTTTTATATGTGTACTGTTGAGCCCATAAATGGCGCATTGCTGTAAATGTGACATAGTGATGTTTTGCTGAATATTGAAGCTTGACTAATCTTTATCCGATCACCTCCCTGCTTGTATTTCCTCTCCTCCATCTCAGATCCTTGATAAATTGTTGGACAGGGAGAGTCAGACACACAAGCCGCAGACTCTTAGTTCCTTTTACTCCAGCAAGCCAGCAGCTGGCAGCCAGCGGAGCCCATCAAAACATTTGACTGCTGGAGCCACAGGGGGCGTTTCCAAACATGCCCCCTCATCCTCCTCTGCAGCCACAGTGGCAGCCTCCTCCTCTAGCTCTGCCTCCACAGTGCCACTAGCTGGTGAAGAGGTGGCTGAGCTGAACCCACTGCAGAGCAGCACAGCAGGGGAGGACACAGTTGAGACCAGGGAGCATGGTAGGTCGTGGTGGGTCCTGAAATGACAAAGACAGCAGTTTTCAAGCAATGTTCTATCTGATAGCTTGGATCTGTTTTAACTATTTGACTTGTCATAGATGGACCTGTTAAGTTAATTACAGCATGTCTCTCAACTTCCTTTCCATGCAGTGTCTGAGGGTGCTCCTTCATCAAATGATCAGCAGAATGAATCAGCTCCATTTAAGCTGGAGGCCACAGTGCCCAGCCGGCTGGCACTGGGGGCACGCTGTGGATATAGCCAGCGTTGCTGGGGCTCTCCAGTCCGGCAGAAGAAGAAGCACACAGGTAAGGCACTAAATAATGTGTACATTTTTATTGACCTGATTGGTAGGGCATTGAATATGATCAAATAGGCTCTTTTGTCTTTGATGATGTACAGAGGTAGTTAGTTGAGAATATAGTATTTAATGCATCAACTTCACCTCAGAAATAAATTAATGACTCACACAATGTTGGTACTTGGACAGGCATGGCAAGTATTGACAGTAGTGCACCAGAGACAACCTCAGACAGTTCTCCCACTCTGAGCCGGCGGCCGCTACGAGGTGGCTGGGCTGCAACATCCTGGGGGAGGGGTCAAGACAGCGACAGCATCAGCAGTTCCTCATCAGATTCACTTGGCTCCTCCTCCTCCAGTGGATCTCGGCGGGCAGGAGGTGGGGCCAGGGCTAAGAGCACTGACACCAGCAGGTAACAACACACTTTCTCTTCATCATGTAACTGAAACAAGTAGCGGACTAGCTGAGTTATTGCCATGACCAACGACAATAATAGATGGAAAAAAGCTGAAAATAAATCAGACAAGTTCTAAATGCAGGTTGCATGTGACTGACACTTCTGCTGATGGAACCTATTCATGGAACCTCTGTTATGGATAATACCATGACCAAAACGAGACAAACTCAATTTATTCCAGGGTCACAATATCACATGTAATGCAAATGAATCGCATGGCCTCGAAATGACTGAAGGGGGGCACAAATATACATTTGTGTTGGGTGACGCGATCGTGTATGCCATGTGATGTGGGAGATTTTCCAGTATTGTTTCTACAACTGGAGATTTTTCCTTGTGTGATCTGATGAGTCCAGCTGGTGAGGTAACCTGCCAAAATGTTCTAAATACAAAACAGGAGGCATTCCAACCAATCTGAGAAGGTCATGAGAGAAAAGCACATAGCACTGACAGTGATGAATATTTAATGTGTTGAATGCTAAAAGATATTGTTGATGTTGAATTATTGATTGTGGTCAGTTGTGGTTAAATAATATTAAGGAAAAAAAACGCCCACTTCTTTTGCCACTAGATGACAGCATCTGCAGCCAATCACACTTGAAGCACTTGGTCGTACTTACATAGTCTTTCCCTCCTGTCTAAATTCTGGCTTTTGTTGCTCATTGCTTTGGACAAAAGCGTCTCCCAAATAAAATTGAATGAGAGAAAAGAACTTATTCAGCAGTTGGTTTTGTTCCAAACAAAAGAAGACAGTAATCAAGTTTGACATTTTCACCAATTATCCAAAGCATTTAAACCTTTGACAAATTTCATATTGAGTATAACACAACAGCCCTGGAATAAATCCCCCTTCTTAGGGTTTTTAATACTCAGTTTTTAATGAATCTGTTTGAGAGATTCATTCATTGCTTTATCATTTTGGCAACTGGAAAGTGTGGTGCTGTTGAGAGTTACTAGCATCAACCAGGAACTATTACTAATATTTTGTTACTTTAAGTCATATAAATGGAATGGACAAAATATGAAATACAATTATCTTTCCAAAACCATATAGTTACTCAGAACAAAAAAAAAACATGGCATTCAAAATGAGCATTAGAATAAATCAACTACTCTCTCAAACAGATTCACTAGAAAATTGGCCATTATAATCCTCATGAAGGTGGATTTATTGCAGGGCTGTTGCATTATACTCAATAGGAAAACTGTCTGAGGGTTTAATGCTTTGGATGATCTGTATATTTTGTGATAGTAGCTCTTGAACATTTCACCCACACCTTCTGGGTATACAGATTTTGTCTAATCTGATGACAACCACGAAAGATTGCCTCAGCGTCAGCAATCAGTACAATCTTTCAGTGAATCTTATTGTTAGTAATACTTATGTAGCAAGTTCAATTCTGGAGGATGAAGACCATTAAATTAGTGAAGCAAACTGTCAAAAATCAACAGCTAACCGGTGTATGTGTGATTTGGTCTGCTTTGGTGGAGTGTGAGGTCACATTGGACGATATACATGATGTTCCGTATATTTAGTCACATTAGGATCCTTGTTATGTACAGTGACCCAACCGAAAGGGTCCTAAATTTTGCAGTTAGATGATCTTATTTGCATTTGATTGTAAAATTCTGGTTGCTGGAGGAAAGAAAACTTTGCGCAGATGTGTTTACAGCATTAATCTTTGCATCCTCTTGCATTGCTTTGTCCTTGTGCAATGCTGAGTTTAAAGTCTGGGGTCGTCTTTGAGATCCCCAGAGATAGTATATGTCATCATGTCAAGCCTGACCTCAGGAGGACTGTGAGTTCAGTCTATCATGCATATGGACATTAGCAGTGAAGCACATCCTGAGTAGCCAACCATCAAAGATGACTGAATGTTGCATTTTTTTTGTTGAATTTTTTTCCTCTAAACAAACCACAGCAAAACCGATCAACCTGTTTTCATGTGTCCAGATACAAAGGGCGTCGTCCAGAATGCCACGCCCCCCATGTGCCCAACCAGCCTTCGGAAGCAGCAGCTCATTTTTACTTTGAGTTGGCAAAAACGGTGCTGATCAAAGCTGGAGGAAACTCCTCGACCTCCATTTTCACACAGCCATCTGCCAGTGGGGGCCACCAGGGACCCCACAGAAACCTGCACCTGTGTGCCTTTGAGATCGGTCTTTATGCTCTTGGCCTCCACAACTTTGTCTCACCCAACTGGCTTTCCAGGACCTACTCCTCTCATGTATCCTGGATCACTGGTGAGTCAGTGAGTGAGTGAGTGAGTGTTCTCTCTTCTCCTTTCCCTCCTGCTCACACACTCCTCTGTTCAGGCCAGGCTATGGAGATTGGCAGTGCTGCCCTCAACATTTTGGTCGAGTGTTGGGACGGTCACCTCACACCACCAGAGGTGGCCTCCTTGGCAGACCGGGCATCAAGGGCCAGAGACCCCAACATGGTCCGGGCAGCTGCAGAATTGGCTCTGAGCTGCCTGCCTCACGCTCATGCCTTGAACCCTAATGAAATCCAGAGGGCCCTGGTGCAGTGCAAAGAACAGGTAGGCTTGGGCTGCTTTCGAAACCAATTTGATATGAAGCCAAACACTGGACTAGACTAATGTAGCACGATGCCATATATAACCACTAGGTTGACATAGCTCTTGTACTGTGCACTGAATGTTAGCAGCAGAGCAACAGCTTGGAAATGACTGCTGGTAGGGAAATTGTGGATTTTTTAAAATCCTGCATGATTAGTTAGTTGGTTTTACTTGCATATTTGAGACTGTACACCTTCCACTGTTAAAAACAACAACAACAACAAAAAACAACTAACACCTAGCAATTGTCTGCAATGGGAACACGTTAATCAGCATTCACTTCCAGGTCATGTGACCCTGCAGTAGTCATGAGTATTTATGGCCTCTGCCCCTCATGAAAATTGATCAGAACATGAAACCAGGAATAATGTGGTAATTAACACCCACCCACATACAACTAGCGGAGAGGGCTCCCCTATCAAGAATGTAGATGGAGGTATTGAAAGCTTGTCAACAACACTTCCGTGAATTTCCATGACATTTTGTCATCTCAAACACAAATTCAACCTGCCTGTGTTCAAGCAGTTCCATTCTAACAGTCAGCAAAATATATACTATAATAACCATGGAAACACTGTTACTACCCTCCGTGCTGCTCTCTACTATAGTCAAGTCAATT
>NC_141335.1:15202902-15462902 GCF_037954235.1 Aulostomus chinensis | reverse complement strand
GTTGATCTATTCAATTTACCTGTTTGATGTTCATTTGTTTTATTTCAGCTCATTGTGTGTCAGAGCTGAGAGGCAGATGAACTTATGTAACAGTTGGTACATCAAAAGCCCCCTCAACCAAAAATGGGCACAGACCAGTTAAAATTGTCGGAATTTCAGTTCCAAATTATCTTTGTCCAAGTTCCATTCTATTCCTCCATTATATGCTCAGGAAAATAGATACTGACAGGGAAACAGCTCTTCCCTATTGAGTCCAACTCTTCTGTCATCCGACTTATTAGGGTTTTCTCTTAAGTTCCGATACACATTTATGTACTCTATTATCTGCTAGTCACCGAGTAATTGAAATGAAATGTGGATTTTGCAAACACATCACAGCAAGCTGGCAAAAAAGCTCTCAATATTTCCACTTTGGGGACGCGTCACCTGATAAAACACCACAAGATACAAATGGATGAAAGCTCCTACTGCTTCACTCAGGATGGTGTGTGTGTGTGTGTGCGCGTGTGTGCGTGTGCATGTGTCCTCTCAGGGAATGCACCCAGCTTTCATTGGGGCTCAGTATCCATTCTCAGTGGCAGCTGGCCCCCAGCCGCCCATGGCCGCAACTGCTGTCACCTTCCCTGGTGTCCCTGTACCGTCCATGACTCAGATTGCCGTCCATCCCTACCACACAGAGACCGGCCTGCCACTCAGCACCACTGTAGCAGGTCAGACTTACTCATCCCCAAACCCTGCTTTGAGTTTAAAAACCAGTGATTGATTCAGGCCCACATCTTGACCTTTAAGTTTCTACAAATATGCAGAGGGACTGCCCTCTAAAGGATGAAACCTTCTGTTTATTGGCTCCACTGGTTTATTTTTGAGGCTAAACAGTCTGCTGTAACTGTCTGTTTTCCAGTGGGCAGCGTCCACTCTGGGCCCACCATCCAGGCTATCCAGGGAGCCTCTCTGCCCTCGCTCTCTTCCCAAACCAGCTCATTGGTCAGCACTCCTTTCTCAGCAGAGGATGAGCAGCATAGCCAGCCAATCAGCCAACAGGGCCTGCACTACCTGCATTCTGCCTACAGAGTTGGTGAGGAGTCATTTTCTACTCATTAAGTCAAGTCAAGCCAATTTTATTTGTATAGTGCCCAATCACTACAAAGTTATCTCATGGCACTTGACAAGTGGAGCAGGTCCAGTGCCACACTTTTTCAATTAATTTACACCTAACAATTCTCCATGAACAAGCACATCTTGAGACAGTGGTGCCAAAGCCATCCTTTTAATTATGCATGAATGTCGAGCAGATACAAGCTCAATGGGAATGGTCATCTGCTTTGACTGGAAAGTAAGTGTGTGTGGAAACTGAGTGTCATATAGAGCTGTAACTTCATGAAACAGCCATCCATCCATCCATTTTCTTCCGCTTATTCCTGTTAAGGGTCGGGGCTGGAGCCTATCGCAGCAGCTATGGGTGAGAGGTGGGGTTCACCCTGGACAGGTCACCAGTCCATCGCAGGGCCAACATACAGAGACAGACAACCATTCACACTCACAGTCACACCTACAGTCAATTTAGAGTATCAATCAGCCTCGTCCCCTCTTGATGTCTTTGGACTGTGGGAAGAAGCCAAGGTACCTGGAAAGAACCCTCACAGGAACAGGGAGAACATGCAGACTCCACACATAGATCCTGTGCCCAAGCCGGGACTGGAATCCAGAACCTTCTTGCTGTGAGGTGACAGTGCTGACCACTGCACCACGTGCTGCCTTCATGAGACATATGAACCATACTGTTTGTCCTTTCGTTGTTTTCAGGCATGCTAGCGCTGGAGATGCTAGGAAGAAGAGCTCACAATGATCACCCCAACAACTTCTCCCGGAGTCCACCCTACACTGAGGATGTCAAATGGCTACTGGGACTGGCAGCGAGGCTTGGTAAGCATGTGATGGCAGTTGATTCATGGAGAACACACCACTGTTCATGATAACTTAGTCCTTGTATGTTCATGATAACTTAGTCCTTGTACAAACAGAACAACTAGCACACAATTCACTGACATGACACTGGGCCAGGTTCTGTACCTCATGGATGTCTTAGTCTGTAGAACTTGAAGGGGATGTATAAGGTAAGCACAAAGGAATTGAAGTTTTCAAACTACTGCTGTCTCATTCATTCATTTCAATATGAATTCACACTCAAATCAGTTTTTGGCCACCTTCCTTAATCATTCCTCTCACTTTCCTCTCATATTAAATGCTCATGTGTCAGGAGTGAACTACGTGTATCAGTTCTGTGTCGGAGCAGCTAAAGGCGTCCTCAGTCCATTTGTGCTGCAAGAGATCATCATGGAGGCTCTTCAGAGGCTGAATCCTGCCCACATTCACGCCCATATTCGAACACCTGCCTTTCACCAGCTTGTCCAGCGTTGCCAGCAGGCTTACCTGCAGGTACCACTCCTCATGTCCACACTGCAGTCATTAACTATGAACCTTCTGATTGAGTCCAACTTTCACTGACAAGTACTGCAACTTTCATTGAAGTCTCATTAGTACAGGCTTGAACAACACATAATCATCAAATGGTACATAATCAGTTTGTTCTTTATCAGTCGGAGTTATCTAAGTGCCCACAAAGGTCGACACAACATTCGCAGACAGACCATCAACTAATAACATCTTTGCAAGGGTTGAGACTACAAACAACTTCGCACATGTGCTCCATAATAAGCTGTGAAATTAGTGACTATTCAGTGACTATTGGGAGTCTGATGTCTTACACGTTCATCCAGACATTGGTACTGTGCTAGTACTACTGGTAAGTACTTCTCCATCAGTTGCTAACTTTACCTAAATATCAGAGAACAACCAGATGCTCAGCTGATGTTCCTGCAAAGTCATGTCTTGTGTACACAAAAAAATCAACCTCAGATGTTATGCAAAAAATTTTTAAATTAAATGTCACATTTCATTATATTTTAAACTTTAATTATGAAGTGGCAAATGCAGGTTCATGGGCAGCTGAAATGTGAAAGTCACAGGTTAATCATCACTTCAACTAGCTTGATGGCAATTTTTTGTCATTTGCATTACAACACTTGCACTCCATTGATTAGAGTATAATCACTGTCGTGCAATCAGAGGGTGTGAAAAAGTGTTTTTTCAGCTTTTGTCCCAAAAACAAACACTCATTCAAGACCTGATTAAAAACTGGAAGAACTTTTTCATGAAAATAGAGGTTTTGTTCTTCTGATTTTTTTTCATAATCATAAGACAAAAAATTTTGTGTGAAGTGAAAATGGACATAACATTGGCAGGGAAAGAGTTAATTTGAATGTAGAGTTCCAACTTGTCTGATGACAACCTCCATATTATCAAGTAAGTAATAATGTTTGCGGTGGCTGCTCATAAACTATAGGTGTACAAAGCAATATGTGTTGGAAGAGGTCTGAGCTCAGTTGCTCGTAAAACATATGGGCAGATTAATCATCCCATTCTCTCTTCTCGCTTTGTAGTACATCCACCACCGGCTCATCCACTTGACGCCGGCTGACTACGATGACTTCGTCAACATCATCCGCAGTGCTCGTGGGGCTTTCTGCCTGACGCCTGTGGGGATGATGCAGTTTAACGATGTGCTGCAGAACCTGAAGAGAGGCAAGCAGACCAAGGAGCTATGGCAACGAATCTCCCTGGAGATGGCAACTTTCTCCCCATGAACATGGGGACTTGGGCCTCCCCTCCACCTCTAGCGTCTCTACTGCCACTGCACTGGGCTTGCCACGCTCCTGCTGTCTCCTTCTGTCAGGGGTCCTGCTCCCTTGTAACAGAGCACACAGGCAGTACAATCAGCTCCCCATGACCCATGGAGACTTTCTTTTTAAATGTGTTTGTCCACCTGGAGGACATTGCTCTCCTGACTCCTCCAACTCCCATTTCATCTTGTGTATATGTGTTTAAAGTGTACACTGTCCTTTTGTCATCTAACTCATCTCTTCTACTTCCCCTGAACTGAAGACATTGGAGGGGTATCTCTCATTTTCTTTGGTTGTTTTGAATGAAACCACTGCGTGAGTGAATTTCCTGCTGCAGCATTCCTGTCCACAGTGGCAAGTGATCTCACCAAGCACGTCACACTATGGATCTGAATCTTAGCAGTGTGGGAGTTTAATATGACAATATACTATCAGTACGGGTGAGGATTCTTCAGTAAATCTTTTTTATACTTTGTATAGAACAAATATGACAATATGACATGTATGGAGAGCAGAATGGGATGAGAATGTTAGGATGTTAGAGGTGCTGTTGTTGTTTGGGATCCATATTGACATTTCAGCCAACTTTCGGAGTGACATGGACAGTCCAGAGCTAAGCAGATGCCAACTGACCACAGCTGGCCCCCAGGACTCCCCCTGCGTCACTGCTGCTCAGCAGTAAGAGTGGTTTGACTCATCACAAGGGTGTCTGTGTGTGTGCATGCCAGCCTTGATGACCACCAGAAATATTATTGTACAACAGAGTTTTGGTGCTCATGTCCTTTGAGGGAATCAAGACATTTTTTTCACCAGTTTCAAAATGTTTTTAGCAAAACATTTCATTGAAAAACATTCAGCAAGACTAACAGGTTGACATCAAGAGATCCAAGAACAAACAAGTCAAGAGCTTGCTGCCTTCAGTTATTGAACACATTAGTGTCACACTGAGTCCTACTGTTGAAGCGAATCACAGACGTGCTGAGCTGACAAGGAACATCCCAGTTCACACTGTCATGTCCTGGACGATCCCATCAAACCAGCTCAGGGATGTTTTACCAAACGTGGTGAAGTTAATCAAATATACTAGTCAGTTAAACATGTTTGTGTCTAAAGTTTTTTCTATATATAAATTCACAAAATGCACTTGTTTGAATTGTGGTGCAGTATCTTATTTCCCTCTGATGCACCAAACATTAGTTGTTTTTCCTCCACAGGTCATAAAACCATCACAGCCACCATCCAAAATAAACTTTTACTGTTGGTTCCAGTTTGACAAGACTTAAAAGAGTTGGCAGTAAGTTGTGTGGAGTTAGCTTGGTGTGTTTATGTTAACTGGTCCATCATGGAAAGTGTTTCACACAGCCTCAGTACAATAACCACTCTCCCAATGAGACTGTAACTGCGACTCGTGCTCTCAAAGTTACTCAAGCCGAAAATATCCCAGTGAATTAATTTCAGAATTTCATTTCATTTCTGCTCTCAACTGCTGATTAAGCTAATAACGTATCAGTTTGAAGACCAAAACTCAAGAACAGGTGTGATTAACAGAACCAATTCTGTAAGATTTGGGGTCTTAACACTCGTCCAGGTCTGTCAGCAATCCTGAATGTGTTCTAGTTGCCCATCCTCTTGTGTGCTCAGCTCATAGACCATGGTGCACGAGTGACGGTCCATCTCTGTCCGGTTGCTGCTGTGGTTGGGAAGCCACACCTCTGATTGGCTCTGGACTTTACAAGTAAAGGTGACTTAGTAGAAAATGTACTGTGATATTTTTGTATTTCTCAAAACCTGTAGCTGGATTCAAAAGTTCTATATATGGTGATTGCAATATGTTTTAATTTAGAGTGAAAAGAATTTAAAAAAGCAATACTAAAAGTGTAGAGTTTACGTAATAAAGATAATTGAAAACAATGGTGGGATTTGTTCATGATTTCGTAAAGAGGTCATGCCAGCTTATGCCCCTAAGGCTGGCTGCTGCCCTCTGTACTGACCACAAGGACGCACTGCAATAATTTATTACTAAACTAATACTAGAACCAGCAAGCCTGCACCATCCATCCATCCATTTTCTTCCACTTATCCTATTAAGGGGGGGGGGGGGGGCTGGAGCCTATCCCAGCAGCATTCATACAAGAGGCGGGGTTCACCCTGGATGGGTGTACACCAGTACATCACAGGGCCAACATATATAGACAGACAACCATTCACACACAGCCACGCCTACAGTCAATTTAGGTCTGAGCTTAATTTAGAGTATCCAATTAGCATAGTCCCCATTTGCATGTCTTTGGACTGTGAGAGAGGAAGCCAGAGTACCTAATGAGTCGCAGGCACAGGGAGAAAATGAAAACTCCACGCAGAAAGATGCCAGGGCTCCAACCCAGAACCTTCTTGCTGCGAGGCCACAGTGCTGACCACTGCACAACTCTGCCACCCTGGAACTCGTTCCCATGTGGGCAATCTATTAAGCTTATTCTTTTCTATTGATATACTTAGTGTAATGATCCTTTATTAATTGGGTTGTCTACCACTCTTAATTTTGTTGTTAGACCTTCACATTCCACATGCTCTTAGAAGGTGCCATACTAGTGACGTGAGGCATGTACAGTAAATGTATTTGTGAGAGTGTGTTCTCACTGTTCCAACTGTTATTTTAATGACACTATTTTTTTAAACATAATTCCCATGTGTGGAATGAGGGGGGGGCTGCACGGTGGTGCAGTGGGTAGCACTGTCGCCTCACAGCAGGAAGGTTCCAGGTTCGAGTCCTGGCTCGGCCACAGGATCTTTCTATGTGGAGTTTGCATGTTCTCCCCGTGCCTGCCTGGGTTCTCTCTGGGTACTCCGGCTTCCTCCACTGTCCAAAGACATGCAATTTGGGGACGAGGCTGATTGAAACTCTAAATTGACCGTAGGTGTGAATGTGAGTGTGAATGGTTGTTCGTCTCTGTATGTTGGCCCTGCGATGGACTGGCGACCTGTCCAGGGTGAACCCGTCCTCTCGCCCGTAGCCGCTGGGATAGGCTCCAGTAAATGGAGCACAACATAACCTTAATTGGTGAGGATTAAAGGGTTCTAAGCACTGGAATACACAAACATGTTGAATATGGGCTTTTACTTTTGATACCCAGGTAAACTCGATATGAAATACTTCTCCACTTTTACTTCAGTACAGTTTTGAATAGGGACGTTAACCTTCACTGGAGTACAACTGTTTCTGGGTATTTCTACCTTTACTCAAATAAAGGGACTGCATACCTCTTCCATTAATTGCATACACTGGTGTGTTTATTAATGGTAATACCAGTGACCCCTCACTTGATAATTATGAGAATGTGTAAAGAACATTCCCCTCCTTGAACAATCATGCAGGGGGTTTGGGCCCAGACCTGTGTTCTCTGTTTGTGAACCAGCTCTGAGACATAATGTTGTCATACATATGACATAATGTCTCAAGATAATGACTATGTGCTAGACATTTATCTTTGCCAAAATGATTTACAGTGATATTATGACAATATATCTGGAACATTTGACCAAAATGGTCAAACAGTGGTGTCAGTCAAGTTCAACTGAGAATTCGGTCATTGTGTGTTTTGTCCCATATACGGCTGCAGGGAGGAGAGTCTGTAATAGAGCCGTATATAGAGATATACAGTATCTGGCTCACATAACTCAACACTGCCACCTACTGTTGGAGTGTGTTCATGCACAGATTCTGTGTTTATTAAGGATCCATCCATCCATCCATCCATTTTCTTCTGCTTATCCTGTTAAGGGTCGCAGGGGGGCTGGAGCCTATCCCAGCGGTTTTTGGCCAAGAGGTGGTGTTCACCCTGGACAGGTCACCAGTCCATCTCAGAGCCAATTCATATAGACAGACAACCATTCACACTCACAGTCATACCTGCGGTCAATTTAGAGTATCCAATTAGTCTATGTCTTGGACTGTATGAGGAAGCCGGAGTACCCGTAGAGAACCCAGGCAGGCACAGGGAGAACATGGAGACTCCACACAGAAAGATCCCATGTTTGAGCCTGAACCTTCTTGTGAGGCGACAGTGCTAACCACTGCACCACCATGCCGCATTTTATGAAGGCAAGTATAGGTATTGTTACCAGACTATTCATGATTTGTTCTTAAAAATAATGGTTATTGTCAATAACTCTATTTATGAATGGACATAGCAAAAATATAAAGAGTTAAATTTTGGAGTGAGGTACAAAAATCAATGAATGAAAACACAAGTGATGTATAGACTGAATAAGTTTGATTTGATTGAACACCCACAAATAATTATTTTAATGTCTTCATTTAATATGAATATGATAAATGCCCAGTGTTCACACCCACTGGGAGGTAACCTGTCTGTCTGCCTGTCCATCCATCCGTGTGTGTGTGTGTGGGATGGATGGGGGGTGTCTGTCAGCAGGACAACACAGCCACGGCCCATGATTATGAAACTTGGTGGAGGAGCAGAGTCTGACCGAAGGAGGAACCCATTCCATTTTGGGGCAGATCCAGAAATATTTTTTTTAATTTCTATAACATAGGGCATTTTTGTCAATTTTCCTGTGTGATGAGAAATATTATGGGGAAAGACATACAGTGGATAGAAAAGGTCTACACACCCCTATTAAAATGCCAGGTTTTTGTGATGTAAAAAAATAAATGAGACCAAGATAAATCATTTCAGAACTTTTTCCACCTTGAATGTGACCTATAACATGAACAATTCAATTGAAAAACAAACTGAAATCTTAACTATAAACTTAACTATAAATAATAGGAGTTATAAGAAGGGGGTACTATCAATGGAACCAATATCAAAGCTCTGTCTCCATGGAAAAGACAATGTATTTCTGTTGTCTTTAGCCGGTGCAAAACAACTTCAAAATGAATCATTCGAGGTGTTACATTGAAATCCATCCCCCGGGTTGCCGGATTTGGATTAGTCCAGTGTTCCTGAAGAACCAAGATGGCGGAATGAGTAACGACGCGCAGAACTTCAGTTTATACTTAAAAGGCTGACGCTTTTCCATCCCTTATCCTGGCCGGATTGGTGGCGTGCAAAATCAAGTGCGGGTAAATCTTAATATACTGACAGATCCCATATTTTATGACACTGTCTCCAAATGGAAGGCCGTTTTAGCTGCGGAGTGCTGTGAGTAGCCCTGCATCCTCAGCCGCTAGCTGAGACGCCACTGCAGGTCCCTGTTAAGTTCACTGTCACCCGGTTTACAGCTCTGAGATATGCGCCAGGATCATTGTGGGAATAAGTCGTGTAATAGCAAAGGGTTGGGTCAGAGGTTTATATTAAAGTCGGATTGTTACCCTGAGCCACTGTTACCTGGCATTAGCAATGCTATCATTAGCCGTAGTGCACTTGTGCGCTTGTTGCTGTAACGTCTCTGAGTTAATTTAGCTGTGAAGTAAGCATGCTGTCAGGAATCCACGACACACTGCTGGCTGTAGTGGTAAAGTCACATGTGGTGATGTTATGACAGGTGTTTTAGATTATCTGTGGGCCCCTTACTGTGTCTGCATGTCAGCTGTTTGGGATCTGCTCGTTTTCATGATTGGAATGGTAAGTCAGGGGTGACATCAGACGTCAGAGCTGTAGGCAGGATGTTCGGGGTCGATGACTCCTCTCTTGGCCAGCAGAAGTGTTGTCCAAGGTATATTAATCCCTGGCATAGCATTCCTGTGTTTGTAAGAGGGGTTTTGTTATTGTTTATCCACCTTTTGTGTCAGAAAAATGAAGAAACACGAAAATAATATGACTGTTTTAAAGTCTTTCATCTTTCAAATTCATTCATAGGGATGGTTGACAACAATGCATATAAGCTTCATTCACCTCCACAGAGAAAATGCTGATGAGTGTCATCTTTCTTTTTTAAAGATAGGCGATTTGCTGTCATTAAATTTGACCATGTTTTAATAGAGCTTGTCAGAATTCAGGAGAGGTCATGATCCTGTCCATTCTGGGGGAACTGGGAGATGGTCTGAATACACCCCTCTCACCACACCCCAGACCAGTTTCAAATGTGTTAACAGCTCTCTCATTAGCCAACCTAGTGTATTGAACCAACTTATATAGACTGAGGGGGTCACTCAACCTAATAACATTTGTCCTGTGCTTCCATGATGATCTGAAAATTAAGCAACGATTTTATTGCTATTGAAGTGTCAATCACTTATACATAATGCTGTTGTATCATCCCTGTTGAAGACTTTTATTATACTTAAGGCCTGATGCACTGTGTACCTGTACAAGTCAGTGGGGGTCTGCAGTCAGAGACATGTTACATGCATGGACACTAGAAAACGAAATGGTGACATCAGCTCTTTTGTTTATCTGCAACTATTTCACAAGAACAGGGGAATGAGAGTCATTAGTTCATACAGTCTGCAAAAACAGCTCTTGTCTGTAATAAATATTGTGCTATGTGTGGCCCACACAAGGGCTCAACAGGCACTAGGAAGATGACAAAACCATCATCGGATTGCAAGGCTGGAAATGAATAGTGTCCCTATGGCCAAGGGCCAGTTAAAAATTGGATTTGGAATCCACAGCTGTCATTGGGGAAAGTTGTGACAATGAGAGAGAAGCTTTAGTTTTTTGTAATTCAGCTAAATATGGATCTTTTTCTCCATTTATAGTGGTGGAAAATAAGTATTTGATCCCTCACTGATTTTGAAAGTTTGCACACTGACAAAGAAATGAACAGTCTATGATTTTTATGGTAGCTTTATTTTAAACAGTTAGGGAAAGAATATCAAAAAGAAAATCCGGAAAATTGCATAAAACGAATGATATAAATTAATTTAGATAATAAAAGAAATTTTGAACCCCCTAGCAAAACATGATTTAATGCTTGGTGGCAAAACCCTTGTTGGATAGCACAGCAGTCAGACGTTTCTTGTACTTGCTTACTAGGTGCACACATACCAGGAAGAATTTTGGTCCACTCCTCTTTGCAGATCACCTCCAAATCCTGCAGGTTTTGAGACTGGGGTTTGGCAACTCGAAGCTTCAGCTCCCTCCACAGACCCATTTTCAGTGTCCTGGTGGAGGAAAGGAGGTTGTCACCCAAGACTTTACGATACATGGCCCCGTCCATCATCCCAGTGATGTGTTGAAGTCGCCCTGTCCCCTTAGAAGAGAAACACCCCCAGAGCATAATGTTTCCACATCCATGCTTGACGGTGGGAATGGTGTTCTTGGTGTTAATCTGCATTTCTCTTCCTCCAAACATGACAAATTGAGTTGAGGCCAAAGAGCTCAATTTTGGTCTCATTTGACCTCAGCACCTTCTCCCAGTCAGTCTCTGAGTCCTTAACGTGTTCATTGGCAAACTTTAGACGGGCCTGTAAGTCTACCTTCTTGAGCAGAGGGTTCTTGCGCACACTGCAGGATTTTAATCCACTGTGTCTTCGTGTGTTACCAATGATTTTCTTGGTGACTGTGTTCCCAGGTCCCTTGAGATCATTAACAAGCTCCTCCTGTGAAGTTGTAGGCTGATCTCTAATCTTTTACATGATCATTGATACCCTACCAGGTGATATCTTAAGTAGAGCCCCAGGCCAAGGTCGGCCGACAGTCATGTTGTGCTTCTTCCACTTCCTAATAATTGCACCAACAGTTGTCACTTTCTCATCCAGCTTCTTACTTATGGTTTTGTAGCCCATTCCAGCCTTGTGCAGGTCAACAATTTTGTCCCTGACATCTTTAGATAGCTCCTTGGTCTTGTCCATGCTGGAGAAGTTGCAGTGCCATTGATCTCTCGCTGTTAAAATAAAGCTACCATAAAAATCATAGGCTGTTCATTACTATGTCAGTGTGCAAAATTTCAAAATCAGCGGGGGATCAAATACTTATTTCCTCCACTGTAGACTCGAGTGAGCTTGTTGCAAGGCTTGTTGGTGTTGCTCAACAGACTATCTAAAGTAGTTGTTTACTGAATGTCACTTGATGCATAAAATTTGATGGAGGTTGTTACTTAAGTCATACAGTAGTTCAGCAACGAGAGTTGTGTTAGCTGAGATGCAGGGCAGTGTGTGTGTGTGTGTGTGTGTGTGTGTGTGTGTGTGTGTGTGTGAGAGTGTGTTTAGCGTACACATCTACCGCACTGCAGCTGAAACAAGCTGTTCATGGCTCGCCGACAAAACAGAAGCATTAAATTGAAATGTGGCCTTATTTGGCATCATAGGCCACGCCCACTGATGAAGCCAATCCTACATTAAAGCTGCAGCCCCAGAGGTTCAATACATCCTACTTGGTACAGTATTTCACCTTCAACTGATATGCTTACCTATTCAAAGTAAATGAGATGACATAATAGCATTACACTCTCAAATATTAGTCATCTGTCAAGTAGGTTTGGCTCACATAGGCCCCTTTAATTGATAGGGAATGGGTTCTCTTTCCATTGGTGAACTGAACAGTTCAATGCCTCCTCACCCACAATTTTATTGTGTACCATCAAACCAACCAGCAGATAAAACCTGAGCAGCAGCCTTTTCTCGTCTCCTGGTTAAAGTTACAGAATATTTCCTGACTAGCTGAGGGCTGAAGACATCACTCAGAAATTGATGGAATGTAACGATATTGCTCTGTACAAGTAGCAGAGATAGTAATATCCTGTCGCTTCCCTCAGCCTGGTAATTCACATATAGCTAGCATGCTAAGGTTAGCTTGTTTTGCTAGCAGTATGTCAATAGTCTCAAATCATGTCTTACTTACAAGTGTAATAACGAACATCCAATACTCCCCCGGTAAGAAGTTACAGGGAAAAAAGAAACACTACATATCTCCTGAATGGACCCATCCAGTCAAAGTATTTAGATAATTGTGCACTTGCATCATTATGATATTATATTATCATCGTAACAGTGGAATATTTGTGTTGATAATATCATTAATCAAGAGCATTTCACGGATGATATATTGACTAACAAAAAGGTTTTTGTGACAGGCCTTCCTCTCTTCCTCCTTGCAATCTTTTTTAGCTTGGTAATACATATACAGTCCAGTGCCCACCCAGTGGTATTGCATCACCTGGAATCAAATGAATCTTGTTCCTTTTTTTATATACAGTCACTGACCACCTTATTAGGTACTCATTGCAAGCACTGGGTTAGACCCCATTTTTTTGCTTAGAACAGCCTTAATGCCATAGATTGAGCAATGTGCTAGAAATATTCCCTCGAGATTTTGGTCCATATTTTCATCATGGCATCACACAGTTGTGATTTCCCATTCTATAGCAACCCAACGGTGCTGTATCGGATTGGGATCTGGTTACTGTGGAGGCCATTTGAGTCAAGTGAAGTTATTGTCTTGTTAGAGGTGATTTGAGCTTTGTGATATGTCCTATTATGCCAGTGGAAATACCCATCAGACACTGTGGTCATAAAGCAATAGCCATGATCAGCAACACTACCAAGGTAGGCCATAGCACTTACACAATGCTCAATTGGTATTTAAGTGTCCAAAGTGTGCCATGAAAAAGTCCCCTACTACATTATACCACCATCAGCCTGAACTGTTAATAAAAACCAGGATGGCTCCATGCTTTCATGATGTCTATGCTAAATTGGGACCCTACCATCCAGATGTTGTAGCAGAAATTGAGACTCGTCTGACCTGGCAACATTTTTTGAATGTTCTATTTTCCAATTTGGTTTAGCCCATTCAAATTGTAGCCTCAATTTCCTGTTCTTAGTTGACAGGGGTGGCACCTGGGGGTTGTCATTTACTGCTGTAGCCCATTTGCTTCAAGTTTCAACATGAGGTCCTTTCAGAGATGCTCTTCTGCATTCCTTGCTTGTAATGAGTGGTTATTTGAGTTCCTGTTGCCTTTCTATCAAATTGAATCAGTGTGGCCATTCTCCTCTGACTATGCCATCAACAAGACATTTTTCTTCCAGAGAACTGCTGCTCACTGGATATTTCCCTCTTTTTCAGACCATTGTCTGTAAATGCCAGAGATTGTTTTGTGCGGCAATCCCAGTAGATATACAGTGTGTGAAATACTCAAACCAGCCTATCTTGCACAGATAACTGTTCTACTTTTAAAGTCACTTTAATCATCTTTCCTCCCCATCTGATGCTCAGTTTGAATTTCAACAGATTTCTTGACTGTCTACATACATGAATGCATAGAGTAGCTGCCACGTGACTGGCTGATTAGATAGTTGAACAGGTGAAGCTAATTAAGTGGCTGGTGAGCATTTATCTAGTTTTTATGTGGGTGACAATATTTTTCAGCCACCTTTTATTGAGGTTGTTATAAACAAGAGGCAAACAAAGGAATTAATTTTACTTGAAGTCAAAAAATGATTGCAGTGTAAAAAGCTTTGCTTATGAATCTATCTTGTTATTATAGTTTTGAAAGTTTTTCTCACAAATCTATTTAAGACTATTTAATTGTCATTATTTTGTTATAACACATAATATATGACATGACATAATAAAATTACAAATTACCTTAACATGCAGTATAAATTGTAATTTTGCATTTCTCTCATAATTCTCAGTAATATGAAAGTTTTTCACGTCATATGATGCATTTAATTTTGTTGGACCCTTGAATTTGGACATGAATTCCATGTACCTGAATGTGTAAAAAAGAGAGAGAGAGAGTTCTCCAGGTGTTGTTGGGCTATCTCTAATACATTTAATATGAAATAACCTGACTCCCCTAGGTCCCAAGTTTGACTGTATAATTTCATCATTATTGGAACCCAGAACTAGTTAAAATATAGTATAACTTTAAATGAGTAAATTCTTAAAGCAAACTTGCTTGCGAGAGCTTTTATTTTGAAAGACAACAGAAATGTTGAATCTGCTATGAATGTTGCTGATATTTCAATATGACTGAAAATGGTTTATTTCTCTGTCTATTTAAGCAGCATCTCACGAAAAAAAATCTGTGAGCCCCTTGAGCAAAAAATTTGCTCACAGCAGAAGCACATCCATCATGCATCTCCACTTACAGGGTGACGGCTGTAATCGGTTTTAATGGGTGCCAAAAAAGGAATAAGACAGGCATCTGATGCAGGATGTGTGTCCCAGGAGATAGATTCCAATCATCAAATTTCCATAAAACAATCACCAATAACCATAATAGTTATCAGTGTGGTTGCCCATCAACCAAAGGGTTACTGGTTCAAATTTGCGCACGAGGATTAAGAAAAAGGTATTCGGCAGTTAACATCTGCACATGTGATGTAAGGTTATTTTCTTTAGTGTATGTTTCATTGCTTGTTTGACATGACTAGAATTTGATTCCATACATGGCGTCTGAGAATTCCCTTCACGTCACATGGTGTGACAATAGACATTTGAAGATGACAGAATAATTGTTTCATGACAGGCTGCTGGGTATAGTACCAGTCCTACTTGTCCCACTAGCCCTACCTGTTTCACAGTTCATGTTCTAACCTGATGGAATGTTTCTAGTTTATGTGCTGGTTTCAACCTGCAGCTTAGCTATTGTTGAAGCATTCTGTACTCTTGACAGAAAGAGTGGCATCTTCATGCTTGGTTCTTTAAACGTACCTACAACATATTCCAGGTTAGTGGACAGAACTTGTGCAAATCAAATCCAACTAGAAATAATTGCCATTGTCAGATCCATTTCTAATATGGTCAGAAATGCCTCAAGAACAGGGTGATGGATTACCATGAGGACTAAGTTTTTGTGAAAGGCAATACTATGGAGATGGATTCATATGGATATGAAAAGGAATCTGGTTTAACTAGACTCCACATGGTCAGTTCTTTTTGAAACGTCATACCTTTCAGAGACCTAGCCTGAAGATGTCTTATCATGAAAGTGTGGACAAGCAAGAGTAAGTGTGCTGACAGACATTTTGACGTAATACAAAATTTTCTAACCCCGGTTTTACTTGACAAATCTCTGCTTTACCAGTGAAGTTTTAAGAACTCTGCAGACTGCATTCTCTGTATAATATTAACAAAGTGACTGCTGACTCACAAGAACAAGTCCAACATAGATTGGGCCACATTAAATAGCCTACAACACCTGTATGAATTGGCTGTATTTTAGACAGGCACCATTTCCCCTCCCATTCATGGCTAAAAGGTTACCAGATTACATATCCAAGGGGTGGGGACAGGTGAAATTATTTGCAGTTATGCTGGGTGTATACAAGCTGACACTGTCAGGCCCAACAACAAGTGGATCAGGCACCACAGCATTTCTAAAGTCAGAGTAACGATCTTTAGCCCAACTCACTATGATGAGAGCTGCCTCGGGATGTGATGTTTCACAGTTTCCCTTATTTGCATGTGAAGAATATGTGAGCAGTACAGAGCACAGTATCTACCACTTCCACACGCACAATGTATCACACATATGGCACATGTTAAAGATGCATATACATAACCACCGTAGACAAATACTTGTTCAAATGCAACTGTCTACCCTGCCAGTTGCTGTTTGAAACATATTATGTTTTGTTTTGTTTTTTCAATTTGACTTCCCAAATATCACCTACATGGGTGCAACCAAGTAAAATGTTAAAAAGATTTTTGGGTACACCTGCAACTGAAATAGCTGCACCTTTTAGCCCTTGCGTAATTATATATTGTATACAGATTTTTAAAAATTGTGTAACACATCTGGACCTAACTAGTGTGGTTGTTATAATTGTCTGTACTCATAACAGCTGGTTGTGCGAATGACATATGCTAACAGGCTGCTAGCCACTATGGCAGATGAACCAAGTTACTCTAGATTGCAGGGGTTCATGATTTTATTTATTTTTTAATAAAGTGTCTAACACGGATGCAGGAGCACCACACTGTGGGTAATTGACATCACTAGTAAGCAACTATTATTTATGCTTGAACTAACTCAGTCATTACAGATATCCATGTTTGGTGTACATATTTATAGGAATTCATTTCAAGTATTTGTTACCATTGAATCACAATGTTGAGTTATCATTACCTTGTGTCCGGTCCTCTGTATGGCTTGGTGGTAGGGTTGTACTTAAGTCTGGCTCTGCAATAATACATGGCTCAACTATTCATCTTTTGTTGGCTTTTGTTTTATTTCTCTTTTTGAATTTCCACCTACTTGATTTGCAGACATGTAATGTAGGCTATGATAGATTTATTGAACTCTGAATAAATGGGATAGCACAAATTTATGTCGAGCTAAATGGAACTCTTCGCTACTTCCTTTTTAACAGCAATGGTTTAGGGCAAGCTCACTGCCGACTAAGACTGAAGATGGGAACCAGGATTGTCAAAAATTAGTTGGAATATTACTCTTAACAAACACAAGATTTAACCCATTCCAATATATTTTTGTGCATTATGTCAATAAACCTATAAGTGATGCAACAGAGAATTCAACCATTATTATTTTACAGCCCACAAGAGGACAAAACAATAAAATGGGACCATTTCTCATGTTCACTTAGCCCATTCCCTGTTGTATGTCGTTGATCACATACATAGTCCCAACTACAGCAGAACAAAGACGTACAGGAGAGTCCAACAGTGAGTCGATCATCGGGGATTTCAGCCTCTCAAGATTTTTGAAACTACCTTATGAGCAAAATACAACCAAATAATCAGAATGACTACATTAATTATCAAATATTGGAGGAGAGATTAGAAAATACAAAGGTCCTTATTGAGTTGATCTCACCTCAATCAACATTTGCTATTGAAGGCAGATACGATATAATTACAAAAGTAAGAATATAGTCCAGCAAGGATGAAATCAAAACGCAGTCCTAAGATTCTATGTGAGGCATAAATACAACATCTACATGAAATACACAAGATAAAATAGGGAATAATTAAGAAAGATTAGTAAAAGGAGAGAAAATAAATGTGTATAGGTATATAAATGGGTGTGTATGCAAGATAATATAAACATAATGAAATATTATGATAAGGTTGGATTGTTTGGTTTACCAGACAAGTTGTAAACCTATAATTAAAATAATTGAGAGGGGTCGACTGAGATGTGATTTAAATACAACAGTGCCATAGCTAACCCCTTTATGTCTATTAGAAAATTGATAGATAGTGGGGTACATTGGGAGGCCAAGACATTTGGCTTGTCTTGTACTGAATATCACAGTTAAGATGGAAAAATTGTTTTTAATATAAAAAATTTAATGCTAAAATGGGTCATCAAATATAACTGGGGAACAAAGGTTGGTGAAAAACTTTCACATTAATGATCTCTAAAGTCATTTTAAGTACCAGTGCTTCACTCACTCTCTCTCTCACACAACACACACACACACACACACACACACACACACACACACACACACACACACACACTATAGATGGAAAATGAGGCTAATTAAGTGTAAATGCTGAGACATCTTGTACCAATAAAAGCAGTGGGATCCATAATGCCACCTCTCCAATGCCAGCTGTAGCTTGTGCTGGAAGTGTCCCATTTTTGCTCCATCTTTCTGATGGCAATCATTGAGAGAAAATCCAATTTTATGTGTTTCGTGACTATGATCACTGTAGTCAGTCAATAACAGTAATGTGTCTGTCTGTCTGTGTTTTTTCTTCTTCAGGTCTTTATTCGGGGCTTCAGTTGAAAGAGTACCTGGAGGTTGACATTTTAAGTTTGCACATGTGAAGACAGGACAGGTAGGATGTAATAAATAGTTTGTGCAGGGAACTTTGTGCCTCCACCATTGTTATGAACTTCCCTCAGACTGTGTAACTTTGGTTACTAACCATATGTTTTATTGGACTAAGTTTGTTTCTTTGAAATGCATGCAACTGGTGCTTGTGTGTCTAAATGTCTTGAGATTAAATATTTACCTCCAATTACTATATACAGCCATACAGGTGCCCACACTTTTTCAGACATTACAGTAAATTAGTTTTTCTTTTCTTGCTGCGGGGTCCTCTTCCGTCTTCCCTACATGTCACTACTAAGGCAAATTAATTAGAAATCATAATTCATAGATTACATTTTGCTTGTTAAATGACTTGGAGAAATAATCAAACTGTTGGCAATTAAGGCTCTGTTGACAAACTGAAAGATTTAGGTTGACTAAATAGTTAAGTCACAAGTTACTGGTTGAAGTGCTCCCGGGCATTCCTGATGGGTAGGTTGGTGCCTTGCAAGGCAGCCTCTAATATCAGTGTGTGAGTGTGCGTTTGAATGGAAAAATAAGGCAACATTGTGAAGTGTTTTGATTATCACAAAGGTATTTTTAAAAAGCATCTGCACGCCAAAATATGTGACAGGTGTTTTGGAGAGAAATACAACTCAAAGAGTAGAAGGCTACAACACTCTGTCTCATTTGATAGGTAAAATTAGTCTGACTGAGTGAAATAGACTAATTTCACCAGTCTTCTGATTAGATGATTGAAGCAAATCTGCTTTGTATATACACTACTAGTCAAATATTTGGACACACCCTCTCATTCAATGTTATTTTCTTTATTTTTACTACTTTCTACACTGTAGATACAAAGTCAAGTCAATTTTATTTATATAGTGCCAAATCATAACAAAAGTTATCTCATGACACTTTACAGGTAGAGCAGGTCTAGTACCACTCTCCTTCAATGAATTTACACCCAACAATTCTCCATGAGCAAGCACATCCTGCAACAGCGGCGATTGAACCTTCCTTTTAACAGGCAGGAACGTCGAGCAGACCCAGGCTCAATGGGGACGGCCTTCTGTTTTGACTGGTCGGGGGAAAGAGAGCAGGAGAGCGGGGCAGAGACAGACAGATAATGGAGAAAGACATGTACTGAAGGCAAGAGTGGGACGGAGATCAAGAGGGAGAGAAATGGAAAGAGACTGATGGACAGACAGGGACGTGAGCAGGTGGTGCTTCGGGTGGTCGCTTGAGCCTCTTCAGGTCTGTAGCGTCCTCCAGCAGCACCCGGGATCAGGGATGTGGGGAGCCCGAAGGCTCCGGAGAAGAAGAGGAGTTAGTAACACATATGAGTATGATTTATGTATGACACATACAGGAGGACTGAGCGGAAAAAGAGAAGAGAGAAGCCCAGTGTACCATGGGAGATCCAACGGCAGTCTAAGCCTATAGCAGCATATCTAAGGGCCAACCTAAGCAGACCTAACTATAAGCTTTATCAAAAAGGAAGGTCTTAAGTCTGCTTTTAAAGGTAGAGAGGGTGTCTGCATCCCGGACCGAAACTGGGAGACAGTTCCACAGGAGCGTAGGAGCCTGATAGCTGAAGGCTCTGGCTCCCATTCTACTTTTAGAAACTCTAGGAACCACAAGTAACTCTTCATCCTGGCAGCGAAGGGTTCTAACTGGATAACAGGGGACTATGAGCTCTGTCAAAGGTGCCTGATTGTTGAGGACTTTGTACGTTAGAAGAAGAATTTTAAATTCTATTCTGAATCTGACAGGGAGCCAATGCAGAGAAGCCAGTACAGGAGAGACGTGGTTTCTTCTACCAATTCTCGTCAACACACGGGCAGCACCGTTTTGGACCAGTTGGAGAGTCTTTAGGGACTTATGGGTGCATCCTGATAATCAGCAGTAATCCAGCCTGGAGGTGACTAAAACACAGACTAGTTTTTCTGCATCAGTTTGAGACAGGATATGCCTGATCAGCCAGTGCAATGTTATGTAAATGAAAGAAAGCAGTCCTAGATGTGTGCCTATGTGGCAGTTAAAGGACAGATCCTAATCAAAGGGAACTCCTAGGTTCCTCGTGGTAGTGCTGGGAGTCAGGGTAATGCCATCCAGGCTACCTATCTCATCAGATAGTGTGTTTGTAAGGAGTTTTGGGCCCAGCATAACAACTTCAGTTTTGTCAGAGTTTGATAAAAGGAAATTAATTATCATCATTGTTTTATTTCCTTTAGACAGGCGTCCAGTTTACTCAGCTGATTTGTTTGGTTTGATTTGGGGTTGGTCTTTTGTTCCTCGATTAGCGCAGAGTAGTAGGCTGCTCTAGTTTAACAAAGGGCTTTCTTATAGCTTTTAAGGCTATCTTGCCAGACTATATGTGACTCCTCCAGTTTGGAGGACCGCCATATTCTCTCCAGTTTATGAGTTTTTTTGTTACAGCTGTCTGGTTTCGGAATTGTACCAAGATGCTTGTTTCCTTGGATTCATAGTTTTCTTTTTTAGTGGGGCAATTGAGTCCAAAGTTTTTCATACGGTGTCTGTTGCACTATCGATAAAATTATAAGTTTGGGAGGGACTAAGGTTGACAACAGTGTCCTCTGTTATAATTGCACATGACACTGAATTTAGTGCCACTGTAATCGCTTCCTTCAATCTGGCTACGGCTTGATCAGACAAACATCTGGAAACTACAGTTTTCCTTAGTGGAGTGTAGTCAGTTGGTACAAATTCAAAAGTGATTAATTGATGTTCAGATAAAAGCGTGTTCTGTTGAAATACAACTAGATGTTCAACTTCCTTTCCATATGTTAGGACCAGGTCGAGGATGTGGCTGTGACAGTGAGTAGGTTCATGAACAGACTGATGGAAACCAGTTGAGTCTGGAAGAGATATAAATGCAGTACCCAGACTGTCGTTATCAGCGTCCACATGAATATTGAAGTCACCTTCAATAATGACTTTATCTGTTTTGAGAACTAAAGTGGATATAAACTCTGAGAAATCGGGTAAGAATTCAGGACCAGGAGGGCGGTACACAATAATAAATAAAAGCGGCTGTAGTGTTTTCCAGGCTGGATGAGACAAACTGAGAATCAGGCTTTCAAATAAATTGAAACTTATTCTGGGTTTGGGTTTTATTACTAAACTTCTGTCAAAATTGGCAGCAACTCCACCTCCTCAGCCAGAGCCTTGAGGAATATGAGTGTCAATTAGCCTGGGAGGAGTGGATTCATTTAGACCAGGGGTAGGGAACCATGTGCCATGGAGAGCCGTGTGTATGCAGGTTTTCCTTCCAACCAAACACTTTAACAAGTGATTCCACTGATTAACACACCTTCAGCCACAGAAGAGTGTTAATCAGTGGAATCACCTGTTCAAGTGTTTGGTTGGAAGGAAAACCTGCATACACACGGCTCTCCATGGCACATGGTTCCCTACCCCTGATTTAGACTAACATACTCATCATCAAGCAGCCAGGTTTCAGTGAGACAGAGCAGGTCAATACAATTGTCAGATGTCAATTTATTCACTAATTCAGTTTGTGGCATCAGAGATCTGTTATTAATAGTCCACATCTAATTTTGATATTCTTTTGAGATAATTCAGTGGTTTTGTTAATTTTGATTAGGTTTTTCTGATTGACTCCTCTACAAGTAGAAGTGGAGTGAATACACTGACGTAGTCAGGGGACAGACACAGTCTCTATAAAGTTTTGGGGGGATAACTGCCCCAGTGGACGCGCAGAGAAGCGTGTCAGATGGCAGCTCTGCCTCCTGCCTCGATTCAATTCAATTCAAAGAACTTTATTTATCTGTTAGGAACTTCATTTGTGCAGAGCATCACTGCGTATACAGTTCACATGCCCAGCAACACAGCATGCATTCAAGACAGACCAACAGTCAACCATCAATTTATAGTCAAAAGAAAAGAAATCTTGCCAGCACACTAAATACGTGATGAATAGGAAATGGTAAAAACAATTGTTAAAAATAGATGATAGATAAATAAATAAATCAATAAGTAAAAGCATCCATGGTCAAGTTTAAAAGTGTGTTTGTAAACAAAAATATACATACATAAAAAAAAACAGGCATCCATGAGCCATGTACTTCATGTACGTACGTACACATAAACACACGTCAGGTGTTCATTAGCCGGATGGATAAGGGTACAAAGCTTGACATGGCTCTCTTAGTCCTGAATGCAAGTGACCTGTATCTCTGTCCTGAAGGTAGCAGACTGTAGTGGCTGTGCAGTGTGTGAGTGATATCTGAAGCTATGTGTGTACCTTCAAGTTTTACCCTTCTGTTGTAGATGTTGATGAGTGCTTCCTGCTCCAGTCCAATTATTTTACTGCTCAGCATTATGATTTTGTTTAGTAGGTTGCAATGGATGTTGGATAGTGAGCCGAACCAGGCTGAAATGTTGAAGGTGATTATGCATTTGTAAAAAGCTGTCAGAACTGACTGGTGAACCTGGAGTCTGCGAAGCTTCCTCAAGAAGAAGAGACGCTGCTGACATTTGGAGAATATTGTTTCAGTGTTTGATTGGAAGGTGAGTCTGTGATCAATTATTGTCCCGAGGTATTTGTATGACTCAACTCTCTCTATCAGCTGGTTGTTGACTGAGAGAGGGGGGATGACGGTGGGCTTACTCGTCAACAACCACTTCTTTAGTTTTAGAGGAGTTGAGATCCAGGCTGTTCTGCCTGCACCACTCCGCAAAAATGTTTAACTCAAACTGTAGTTGTCCTGGTGTGTTTGTAGTGTCCATGATTACAGTGTCATCAGAATATTTAATGTATGTTACTGGGTTAGTGCTCCTACAGTCATCAGTGTACAGAGTGAACAAGACAGGTGAGATTACAAGAGCCCTGTGGGGCTTCTGTGGAGACAGACTTGGATGAGCTGAGGTGACCATTGACTATGACCTTCTTTTGTCTATCGGTCAGGAAAGAGAGGATCCAGAGAATCAGGTGCAGGTTGACGTCCATCTGAAGTAGTTTACGTCCCATCAGGTGAGGTTGCACCGTGTTGAAGGCACTCGAGAAGTCCACAAACACCAGTCGGGTGAATGACTTGGGCTTCTCGAGATGAGCATAAGCACCATGCAGCAGCCTCAGAACAGCATCATCCACCCCCCTGTGATGTTTGTATGCGAACTGAAGGGGGTCAACTTGCATACTGACCTCCTCAAGCTGGGAAAGAATAAGCCTTTCAAGGCCTTTGTTTACGAGAGATGTTAACGCTTCTGGCAGATAGTCATTATTGCATGTGGGATTGTTGTTTTTGGCTAGTGGACAGATGATGGAGGATTTCCAGAGTGATGGGATTGAATGTTTAGACGGGACGGTTGAAGAGATGGCAAAAAACGGCAGCCAGCTGGCTACAGCAGGACTTCAGCAGCCGCCCACAAATCCAGTCAGATCCTGGTGCTTTGTTTGGTTTCGTCCTCTTTAGCATGAGCTCAACCTCTACCTGTTGAAGCTTAAGGTTAATTTGGGTGGGTGTCACTGAGGTGAGCTCAGCTATTAGCTGCTTCCTCTCCTGTGAGTAGTCAGACTGGTCAAATCTGCAGTAGAATTGATCAAGGTCCTCTGCCAGATTGACGGGGTCTCTTGTCCCTTTATTTAATGATGCTGACTTATTAGGGAGGTCAGCCAGTGTTTTAACACCTTGCACGGCATCCCTGGCATTGCCTTCCTTAAAAAGTTTCTCGACCCTCTCTTTGTACTCTCTTTTAGCAGCTTTTATTTCTTTATTCAGCCTGTTTTGGATGAGTTTAGACTCAATTCTGTTTCCTGAGTTGAATGCTATTTTCTTCTCGTTTAGAGTTTTTTTCAGGGCTTTTGTGATCCAGTGCTTGTTGTTAGAAAACACCTTTACAGTCTTTGTGGGGATAATCATTTCCACACAGAAGGTGATGTAGTTAGTGACTACCTCAGTGGCTTCCTCAAGGCTGCTCCCATCAGTGAGCACATCCTAATCTGTGCATTGGAAGCAGCCCTGAAGAGTCTCAACCGCATCCACGTCCCACCTTTCCACCAACTTCTTGGTCACGCCTTCTCTCTGCAGTTTAGTGCTATAGGAAAGGATCAGATGAACAGCATTATGGTCTGCAGTACTAATAGGTGTTTTTTTTGTATGCTTTATATGCGTTCTTTATATTTCCGTAACAGAGGTCACCTTCGCTAGGTTGTTTTGTCACCTCTGGTGGCACATGTAACATACTGTTGGTAAGTTGGAAGAGTCTTATTTAGCCTGCAGCCATTGAAATCCCTTAAGGTGAGAACAGGGGAGTCGGGGATGCACTCTCAATCTGATGGACACAAGCAGCAATAGCCTCTGACGCGCGTGTGATGTTGCCAGAGGGAGGGATGTAAACAAGAACTAGGGCCAGCTGACCAAACTCCTGGGGAAGATACTTGGGTCTGAATGACACTGCCAGCATCTCCAGATCAGGTGTACAGAAAGAGTCTTTCACATCAGCAGTTCTGCCCCAGTCCTTATTCACATACACACACAACCCACCCCTGTGTTTCTTCTGGCAGCTCACAGTGTCCCGGTCCAATCAGAGCGGAGTGCCGAATCTGTCCAGCAAGAGCTCAGAGTCCGCTATCGTGCTGTCAAGCCAGGTTTCAGTGAGACATATCAGGCTGGCTTCCTTATACACCCACTGGCATGATATATTTGCCTGTAGCTCGTCCAGTTTATTACGTAGCGAGTGCACATTGGCGACCATAATAAAAGGAAGCAGTGGACTTTTCCGAGTGCCGGTTAGTCTCTTCAGCCTCTGCCTCACTCCGCCTCTCCTTCCCCGCTTCCTGATCGAAGCTTTCCACCGGTGATCGCAACCTGGTTCGCGTTGTATCAACTCACCCCAGTTGTTCATGTTCCGGCTGGGTAATCCATGTCCCGCAGGAGCAGCAGATCGTCCTGGCTATACCGCAGGATTTTGCCTCCATGTCTCCCAGACACTGCCAGTAGAAACTTGGCTGAGCATAGCAGCAGCAGCAGCAGCAGCAGCACACATTTCCTCATCATGAAATAGTGTACTTTCCAGACTTTGATCTCACTATGATGAGAATGTCCAGCAGTACAAACACTAATAAATCGCATGGTATCATTCATTCAAACACTTACGGACAGGAACACACTTAATTTAATTAACAAACGCAACTACAACAAACGAGTCGCTCTCCACCTTTCGCCATTACAGTGCCATCCAATAAGCCTCATATAAATAATTTTAGATTCATCCAAGTAGCCACCCTTTGCTTTGTTGACAGGGCTGCAAACCCTTGGCCTTCCCTCAATGAGCTTCATGATGAAATGGTTTTCACCTAACAGGTTTGCCTTGTCAGGGTTCATTTGTGGAATTTCTCGCCTTCTTAATGGGGTTGGGAGCATCAGTTGTGTTGTGCAGAAGTCATGTTGGACACAGCTGACAGCCCTATTTGACAACTGTTAGAATTCATAATATGGTAAGAACCAATCAGCTATGTAAAAGGAAACAACAGTCCATCATTACTTTAAGAACTGAAGGTCAGTCAGTCCAGAAAATTGCAAAATCTTTGAATGTGTCCCCAAGTGCAGTTGCAAAAACCATCAAGCTCTACAATGAAACTGGCTCACATGAGGATCACCCCAGAAAAGGAAGCAAAAAAGACACTTCTGCTGCTGAGGATAAGTTCATCCGAGTCACCAGCCTCAGAAATAACAAGTTCACACCACCTCAGATTAGAGCCCAGATGAATGCCACACAGAGTTCTGGTAGCAGACACAGCTCTACATCAACTGTTCAGAGGAGACTGCGCCGATCAGGCCTTCGCGATCGAATAGCTGCTAAGAAACCACTACTAAGGAAAAGCAACAAGCAGAAGAGATTCGTTTGGGTCAAGAAACACAAGGAATGGACATTAGAACAGTGGAAATCTGTGCTTTAGTCTGCTGAGATCTTTGGTTCCACCCGCTGTGTCTTTGTGAAAAGGTGTACGGATGGTCTCTACATGCATAGTTCCCACTGTGAAACATGGAGGAGGAGGTGTGATGGTGTGGGGGTGCTTTGCTGGTGAAACTGTTGGGGATTTATTCAAAATTGAAGGCACACCAGCATGGCTACCAGGGCATCCTGCAGCGACATGCCATCCCATCCAGTTTGCATTTAGTTGGACCAGCTTTCATTGTAAGACAGTGACCCCCCCAAACAGGCGGTGGTGCAGCGGTTAGCACTGTCACCTCACAGCAAGAAGGTTAGGGGTTTGAGTCCCGGCTCGGGCACGGGATCTTTCTGTGTAAAGTTTTCATGTTCTCCCTGTGCCTGTGTGGGTTATCTCTGGTACTCCGGCTTCCTCCCACATTCCAAAGACATGCAAATAGGGACTAGACTGATTGATACTCTAAACTGACCATCGGTATGACTGTGAGTGTGAATGGTTGTCAGTCTATATACGCTGGCCCTGCGATGGACTTTACCACACCTCTCGCCCGAAAGCCACTGGGAAAGGCTTCAGCCCCCCCGTGACCCTTAATCAGGATAAGTGGAAGAAAATGGATGGATGTACTCCCAAACACATCTCTCGGTTGTGTAAGGGCTATTTGACCAAGAAGGAGTGTGATGGAGTGCTACACCAGATGACGTGGTCTCCACAATCACCTGACCTAAACCCAATCGAGATGGTTTAGGCATTGTGTTTAGCATTGTCTACATGCATAGCTGTGTTTGCAAGTCACATTGGCACAGGATGTTCTAATTCAGTATGACTGGGTATTGCCCAACATTACAAGTATGACAGTTTACAAGGGGTTGGACACAGAGATTCTGGGGGACCTGACTCAACTTCATCTCACAGTGGACCTTGTACATTTGTGGTGGACGTCCAGTAAAGTGTCCAGTGTAATCCTTCTCTGAGTCTCCAACCTGTGTCTTGTGTCTGACGAATTCCTTCATCACACCAAATTCCTCTACACTAATGAATGTCAAACAGACTGAAACATTATAAACTTAAGAGTAATTGAGCAAGACAGTGCGCAGGAGTCTTTTACTTTTAAAGTATCACAAAGGTGGAAATGAGCTTTAGAGCTGCAGTACACTTTCCTTATTCAACCCCTTTTCCTATTGCAAATGCTGCAATAAAAATGGATTGTGTAGATATTTGGATTTATGATCAGGTAATATATTGGATAGGATTTAATAACAATAGTGAAGACGTACTTGAGTTGTGCTCTGTGCATCCATGTATTAGCATGTTGGATTGGTATTGGCAGACACTCAGCTTAAAAGTATCAGGATCAGGAGCAAAAAAAAAAAACTTGACATTTCTTATTTTTGATGTTTATTTGTGCTTTGAATTCAAAAAAGAAATTTGCTTTAAAAGCATAGCATTAGGTGGCACGGCTGTGCAGTGGTTAGCACTGTCGCCTCACAGCAAGAAGGTTCTGGGTTCGAGCCCCAGCTCAAGCACAGGGTCTTTCTGTGTGGAGTTTGCATGTTCTCCCTGTGCCTGTGTGGGTTCTCTCTGGATACTCCAGCTTCCTCCCAGAGTCTAGAGACAGGCAAGAAGGAACTTGGCTAATTGGATACTCTAAATTGACCGTAGGTATGACTGTGAGAGTGAATGTTTGTCTGTCTATATGAGTTGGCCCTGCAATGGACTAGCAGCCTGTCCAGGGTGAACCCCCCTCTTGCCCAATGGCAGCTGCCAGCCCCCCCATGACCCTTAACAGAATCAGCAATAGAAATGGTTGGAGCATAGCATTACCCCACATGCACAATTGGCAACACATCAATTGAAATGTATTTTCTTTTGATCTCCTATTATTATCTTATAATGATTATGGTTAAATGAGGCTAATTGTAACATAGGGAAAGAAAGCTCATAGAGATTGTCAAATAATCCATACACATGCTCAAATTAAACAGTTTGAAAGCCTGAATAATTTGAATGGAGCCAAGTCATGACAGGTAATGAGCAAAATGAATCTTGTCCAATTTAAGAGCATATATTCAAATGATTGTACATAGAATTTGTTGAACTTTAGCACTCCGAGCAAGAGGGGTGAAAAGATAGATCAACTGATACTGATTTGTTTTTTCTGTGACTAACAATATATCGTAATTGATACAAAATCTGAAGATCGATCCCTTCTGCTCCCTATATTTATTTTGAAATTCCCATAGCAAAGAAGATTACTTTTCTTTTAATTGTATGTTAGTGATTGACATTGTTATGTTTTTGAGCACTCATGAATAAATTGTGAAACTTTAGTAGGTTTTTTTGTTGATGGTATAACTGTAATTCTTTTCATGTTTATTAGTGCATTATCCCACTTTGATCACAAACTTCTGAATCAAGTCTAATCAAAATTTAATGTGGCTGACTGTGATATGGTTAATTGTTTTATTGTTGAAAGAATCAATATAAAGTATTGTTATGGTACAAGGCTACCAAGCAACATTTATGGCTGGATGTTGATGAGGAAAAGTACACAGAGTCAGAAAAAAGTTAAAGGCCATCTTCCCTCAAACATTTCAAGATGAAGAGAAGAATACTTAAGAAGTGACACAGCTTACTCTACAACATTTCTTCGTGGATAACAATAGTTCCATCAAATGTAGTGGGAAGACCAGCAGAACCAGCTCCGCAGGGTGCTGCTCATCAGTCTCACATGTACATGTGAAGGTTCAACCAGTTGGTGCTGATTCTCTTGAATGTACACCTGTGTGACATCAGAAGCAAGCGTTGGACTCTGACAAAGCTTAGTTCATTTTGAACACACAGTCAAGAAGCAAGGGCTGGACCCAGATATTCCATTATTTGACTATTCATTCATTGGGTAGGTGTTCAGTTTTCAGTGTTGGCTTCAGATATTGTATTTTACCTTCTAAATGGTAAGATATGAATAATACTATAGAATAACGAAACTGTGTTTCTCATAGAATTAGATTACTGATTGACAAGGAGCACAGCATGGTTCATGATAAACTGTGCAGCTCTCTTAATGTATGTGTTTGGGGCAGTCTCTGAGAAGATATTGTTTCTTTGTCTGTGTCATCTTTTTTTACTGGTGTGGGACTCTGCTGTTGTGGCATCTACATTTCATGTCTGTAGTCTAATATGGCTTTAATTCTGTTCTGAGGATGGTTTTCTGCTCATGGACACTATACTTTGATTTGTGGCACCACCAGCCGAATCAGGGATAATTCACTTGTGTGTTTGTGAGAGACTATGCTGCCAACTCAGAGATGCCCCACTTATGTGTGGTTTTTGTATTTGTAATTGTTTTGACTGAATCTTTGTTAGCCTCATAGATAAAAGATGGGCCCCTATGAGAAATATTTTTATACACCCAACATGGTGGTTACTATTGAGCTTATATGTACATCATTGTTCAATGTCAGGTGTGTGTGTGTTTGTGTGTGTGTGTGTGTGTGTGTGTGTGTGTGTGTGTGTGTGTGTGTGTATGTGTGTGTGTTGTATTTGTTTCCTTAGTGAGGAACAGAATTTCAGGACAGAGTGAGAACATGAAAGTGAGGACATTTTTACCTGTTCTCACAATTTTACAGGGTTGTTTGAAGGCCAAGACTTGGTTTTAGGTCAGGGTTACAATTAGGTTTATGATTACGGTCAGTGTGTGGCATTTAGGTGTGATAGTTAGGGTAAGGGGCTAGAAAATGCATTATGTCAATCAAGGTCCTCACAATAAGTGCAAGTTAGTGTGTATGTTGGTTTTTGGTCTGAAATGTATTGGCCCACAATAAGTTTGCATTTGATCAAGTACAAATGTTTAGATTCTCCTCGCCCCGTAAAAAAGGAACTTCTCAGTGCCAAACAAATATTCCATCGCCTTTTATCAAGAGAAGTATAAGCCAGGGGGAGTTCCCTCATTAGTCTGGGAGCGTATAAGGGTATGTCCAAACACATGATTATATTCTTAAATAAGTGCAGTTGTGCTACTGCTGATGCACTATTTCACATTAGCTGGCAGATGGGCGTAATCCCCATCGGTCATAATTCAGTTCACATGTAAACAAAAATAGTGGAGAAAAATAGGAACCCTTGAAGAATAGAGTTTCTGACGTTTCAGGTGTGTGCATGTTTTGTCAGAACATGGGGCAGTGTCAGTACATAATATCAGTAGAGTTGAGTGACGTACAACCTTTGCCTATCCTGTGCGGGTTTGGGGCTTGTTTAAAAAAATTAACAATGAACACTTCTCCCATGTGAATGGAGCTCATGTTCTCTTGTCCATGCCCTCTTTGCCAATACAATTCTGTTTGCAATAACCACATGGCATGTGCCCTCTGCATATTCTGACAGACTTTAAAAGGTGAAAAGGTCATTGCTGCTGTGATTAGTGTAACTGATAACATAACTGAAAATAACTGAAAATGTCAATATTTGTATCAAAACATCTTATTTTGGTCAGTTTTTTAAATGTCAGGATATTGTTTAAGTCAGTCTTGAAAAATCTCTTAACCTTCTTACCTCCTCTCCCTCTACTGTCCTCTCATCTAGGCGGATTAATCTGGGATGTTCAGATCAGGTGGCAGAAGGGGGCTCAGCCCTGAAGCACAGACTGCCTGCACCAGCACTCCTACTGCTGAGAGAAAATGTAAGCGTCTCCAGATGGGATACATATAGAGGCCAAGGACAGAATCGACCAAGCAGCAGACCACAGTGGCTGGAATCTGGACCTGATTCTCAAGCCCTCATCTGCTGGTGGCTGCCCTTTCTTCCTCTTCGCTGCAATGCAATTTCACATTCCATCTATTGAATAATCATCTGTCCTTTCGCCCATCTCTTCATTCAGTCATTTGATAGTGGCATTTACATGACAAAGCTAGAAGTGGAGAGCATGTAATGGATGATGCTGGCCATGGTGACCTAGTGTAAATGGCTATTCCTCTGCACACCTCAGTGCCAGTGTCTATTGTCGGATCTTCCTTCTTCTTTCACCCCTCCTCCACCTCTGACCTGTGTCTCCCTGCTAACCACTGCTGCTTGTTGCCCAGTCCTGCCTCCCCCCTCCAACATCATGGTAGGTGCAGGCTTGGGAAAACTAATGCGAGCTGTCCGTCAGCTTGAGCTACACCGCCTCATCTTGGCACTTATCATATTCTCCTTGTTGTCTATGGCCTTCCTAGCTTACTATGTCTCCAACAATCCCAAAATTAAAGACCCCCCCCCTTTACCTTTCAGTGACTGTGGTCTAGGTGGGGGTTGGTCGCAGGCAGGGGCTTTTGGAGCCTTTGGAGGAGGGCAGAAAGCACCACTGTGGCCAGAGGCTCCACTTGCCCCACGCCAGAACCAACAACGGCAGGCGAAGCCAATAGAGAATTCCAGGACAGACCCTGTAATTCTTGTGTTTGTAGAGAGCATCTACTCCCAGCTTGGCCAGGAAATTGTAGCCATATTAGAGTCCAGCCACTTTCGCCATGAGACAGAAATTGCTCCCGGTAAAGGTGACATACCCACATTGACGGATTATAACCGTGGGCGCTACTCACTGATCATCTATGAAAATATATTAAAATATGTCAATTTGGATGTATGGAACCGTGATTTGCTGGACAAGTACTGCATTGAGTATGGAGTAGGTGTCATCGGCTTCTACAAAGCTAATGAAAACACTCTTCTTAGTGCACAGCTTAAGGGTTTCCCCCTTTTTTTACATTCACACCTGGGGCTCAGGGACTACCGCATCAACCCCAGTGCCCCCCTCCTCTACGTCACCAAGCCCAACCAGGTGGAGTTGGGCTCATTACCTGGGGATGACTGGACTATTTTTCAGTCCAACCACTCTACCTATGAGCCAGTGCTTCTGGCCAGCGTCAAGTCATCTGAGGCACCAACACATTTAGGACCCAGCACCCCACGGACCCTCCATGCCACCGTGATCCAGGACTTAGGGCTTCTCGATGGGATTCAGAGAGTTATGTTTGGGAACAACCTCACCTTCTGGCTTCACAAGTTGGTGTTTGTAGATGCCATTTCCTACCTGACAGGGAGGAGACTGAGCTTGTCCTTAGATCGCTATGTCCTGGTGGATGTGGATGATATATTTGTGGGAAAAGAGGGGACTCGTATGAAGGTGTCAGATGTGGAGGTAAGTGATGTGTCAGTTAAAGTAATTTGTCATGAACCAATTTAACATAGCCTTTTCAAGGCCAGAATTTTGTGCCAGTTCAATATATTGTGCTTGTATACATCAATGCTTATATAAAAATTGGCAAAGACAGAAAGGAGGACTATAGCAGAGCTAGTGTCTTTGTACGAATGGGGAAGAGCTCACTCGAGATGCCAGCAGTGTTGTCTAAATGTCTCTCATACAGAATGCTGTTATAAAATCACAAACTGGCGAGCATTGTCTGGCTCTGTGTCAAAAACCTAAATCCCTATTTCCATTGACCAAAAAAAGAAGAAAAATATTTTGGTTAATCCTGATTTACTTTAATACTTGTTAAGTTGTATCAAACCATGCAGCTTGTCATGAGATTTAGTAAAGTGTATGCTGATAAATTTTTATATGGATGTCTCTGGTTATTTTATAAACAAGAGTTTTCTGAGAATATTTTCATTTTCCTCAAAGGTTTGGAAAAAGTTCTGGAAATGCATTTGTGTATCAACTCTGATGTTATAGATATTATATTCTTTCAGTAATAAATCCTAAATTCTATACACTGGAAATTAAAATCACACTCCTTAGAAAATTTACAGCATTCAAAACAGCATAAAATCATTGTGAAAATTATTTCTATTTTAAGTACTATAAAATGTATCAAGTGTTTCAAAATTTGTCATTAACATGTTAGTGTTATTGTTACACGTTGGAAATAGAAACTGTTACTGTGAAAGTAATAAATGCGAAACTCAGGAGTATTTGTCATTCTTTCACAGGCATTGCTCAACACTCAAAACAAGCTGAGAACATTCGTCCCTAATTTTACCTTCAACTTGGGATTTTCTGGAAAGTTCTATCATACAGGTATAGAATTTCTTTGTATCAGCAGCTTGGCTTATTCTCTTAAACTGCAAATGTAGACTTTGTGTCTTTTTAGAGAAAAATAAAAAAAACTCTTTCGCTATCCTACACAACTAACAGTCTCTCTGTAAAATTAGTTGTGTAATATGAGCAGCATTAAATTGGTTTTATTAAACTTGATTTTTCTCAAGATGTCTTTTAAGAGGCAGGCTCAATTTTAGAGGAAGACCCAGGTCACACTTGGACCATTCAAAACGCTCACAGCTGGGAGCTTTTCCACAACCTCTCTTCAGCAGCTGCAATGAGGGAGGACCTAAAGATTAGCTAAGGTCTTCATCTCACTGCTAAATATACCATAATATCAAAAGCAGTTTTAAAAACATAATAGGGTCTTCGCCTAAAGTACCTTCAGGCTCAGGCCCTAATTATTTGGCTTGATGGTAACCAAACTATTTTCACTGCAGTGGTGTCCTCATCGCTCTCTCATAATGCTTGTGGATATGGGTTGATGTATGTAGCATGGATGTTTCAGTGGCTACAGCTAAGGGCCTGCTTCTCCATATTTGAGCATTTTCCCTGATTTATGATATATCTATAACAAAGTCATTTTTCCATTTTGATATCACTGTAATAACACATTTTATTCATGATGTGGTTGTGAGTCACTGGAGCCATTACATAAATGGTAATATGTTTACAGCCCCCAGTCTTTAGTTGTTGCAATCATACTGACCTGAGAATAAATCCAAACATGATGTAAAGTCAGGTTCTGTACCCAGTCAGTGATACCGTTCCAAATTCCCTACATCAGGTTGAGGCAGCAATGAAATTAACTCTGGCAGTGTGTGTATTTGCTTGTGTGTATGTGTGTGTGTGTGTATGTGTGTGTTCAGGCACTGATGAGGAGGATCAGGGAGACGATATGCTGCTGCAACACAGGATGGACTTCTGGTGGTTTCCTCATATGTGGAATCACATGCAACCACACCTTTTTCATAACGTCAGTGTCCTGGCAGAGCAGATGAGGATCAACAAGGTTTTTGCTCAGGTTAGCACCATTAACCCCACTGGAGACATCCATGTCGCAGTTGAGGCTTACAGCTACATGAAGCAGGGTGGGGTAATATTTAGCTAATATAAGGTCTTTATGTTCTGTGAGGAACCGACTCATTCAGTGTTCCCTCTGTCCAGGAGAATGGTATCCCAACAGATCTGGGTTATGCAGTGTCTCCACACCACTCTGGGGTTTACCCAGTTCACAGCCAGCTGTATGAGGCCTGGAAGGCTGTGTGGGACATCAAGGTGACCAGCACTGAGGAGTACCCCCACCTTCGACCTGCTCGGTATCGGCGTGGTTTCATCCACAGTGGGATCCAGGTCAGTTCTGGATTGAAATAATGTTCCAGTGAGGATGTTTTTCTCCACCCTGACACACTGGTGTTATTAAACATTAAAGCACATAGTGAATGCACTTAAAAATATTTCCAGGATACACCTGAGTAATAGGGATATTATTTCTGGGGAGAGACAGTGCCTTTTGTCTGAAATGCCTCATGTATAATGTATTTCTTTTTTCCCTAAATTGTGTGTTTGTTTCACAAGTTTTACAATTTTAAAAAGTGTGCCATCAAGTGACAAATGCATAAAAATTTTAACACTTCAATTCAGTATTCAAAATATAGTCATAGATTAATTAATAGATATAATGTAAGTAGTTTCTAGTGCAGCAACATGAAAGGTTACAGCAGAGTAGATACTTGATTAAATATTTTACTGAAACTCAAAAAAATCAGTTTGATGTGTATATAAGTTACTTTTTATAGTATACTCTGTCAAATATGAAGCATAATATTGACTAAGTTGGGGTGTTTAGAATCTTAAATATACTTATAACAAGTTGATGTGAATTGTTGCTCAAAAGAGGGAACCAGCTGACCTGGGGTTGATGTTTCTGTAGCTCAGCTATCAGTCACATATATTCTCTTCTCTTATGTTGGAAGTGGTCTGAATAATGATTGAATCTATGTTCCATTTTGGTTCCGTTTAAGTCACAGGTATCTATCAGCACCTCCAATCAGCATTGGCATTTACTTGACAGTGGAATGGACACCAGTGTTTATGCAAAATCTTGAAAGTTATGAAAAAGGTTTACTTTCTAAGGTCACGTTTTCAAGGTTCTGAATGTGCACAAATTCAAATGTTCAACTTGACTTTTTAATTTAATTTGGTATTTCTTCTACACAATTACAACCTTAGAATTACATTTCCAAACGAATGTCTATTACTTCAGTGTCATGTGGATCCTCTGATTCGGACAGAGAATCCACACACAGACACAGAGATACCACACATCTCTTTTGTTACTCTGCTCATTAGCTGGCAGCTCAGTTAGTTTCACTGTTCTAACCTAGTACATAGTCACATGGAACATGACACTGAAAAATAAAAACATAAAGGCAAACTTATTCACTGGCGGACGAAAAAGAGTCAATTGCAGAAGGGTTACACATTTAAAGTGTGTGTGTGTGTGTCTGTGTCTGTCTGTGTCTGAAACAAAACCCTTTTGGGGCTAAATAAAAAAAAAAATCACTATAAATGAATGAAAGCAATTAATGCATTAAGACAAAAACAAAACTACCCATAATATAACACTCCTTCGAGGAGCTGGTGTTACATGTTCAAATCTCTAAATACAGAACAAACACTAAGTAAATACCATATGTGTTTCAGGTGTTGCCCAGGCAGACATGCGGATTGTTCACACACACAATTTTCTATAATGAATACCCTGGAGGGTCCAAGGAACTGGACAAGAGCATTAGAGGAGGAGAGCTGTTCCTAACTATCCTCCTAAACCCTGTAAGAATGAGTGACCTCTTTTGCTTGTGGTGTATAAAGTTGAATCAGTTAGTAGTGTTATGGCAATAGTATTGTATTGCTCAGCATGCTCAGATGTGTAACTGTGCTAATAGGAACAGTGTTCATTGTTAAGATAAATTGGCGTCTAAAACACTGAAAGGTTTGTTTCTATCTGTACTCGTATTTATCAGGTACCAATGTTGAGTCAGCCTCCACTTGTACTGATTTGGCTCTAAGGCTCAAAGTCTTAAAGTGTAATCGTGACTTGTTCAAACCAACTTGCTGAGTTCATTGTTCTCTTATCTAGATAAGTATCTTCATGACCCACCTGTCCAACTATGGCAATGACCGTCTGGGTCTATACACCTTTGAGTCTTTGGTGAAGTTCGTCCAATGTTGGACTAACCTCAAGCTGCAGACCCTGCCTCCAATTCCCCTCGCTGAGAAGTACTTTGAGCTCTTTCCCGAAGAGAAAGACCCACTCTGGCAGGTCAGTTTTGTGTTTTAGTTTTATATGTTTTTAATTCCATCCATCCATTTTCTTCCGCTTATCCTGTTAAGAGCTTCGGGGGGGCTGGAGCCTATCCCAGCAGCTTCCAGGCAAGAGGCGGGGTACACCCTGGACAGGTCACCAGTCCATTGCTCTAAATTACAGTCAATTTAGAGTATCCAATTAGCCTAGTCCCCAATTACATGTCTTTGGACGGTGAGAGGAAGCCAGAGTACCCAGAGAGAACCCACGCAGGTATAGGGAGAACATGCAGACTCCAGGCAAAAAGATCGGTGCCACTGCACTACCAGGCCGCCATGTTTATAATTGCATGGAAAAATAATTGATGCATTTTAGAATTTAAAAATGTGAATTTCCAGAGGGTGGGATGTGAAGTGACCTTACAAGACAGCTGTATTTGAGAGATATCATAAGAATCCATCCTTCCAACACTCTAATTATGTGCTTATGTCTGCCCCAAAAGTAGCTAAGGTGTGACAACAGCACGACTGTTGCTCCTGAAGAGGCTTGCGAAGATGCTGCCTTAGCATCAGTTATATTGGAACCAGAGTGTTTCTTCTCTTTAAGAAGAAAGAACATCATCTTTTAATTTACTTATTCTATCTGATGGCTGAAGTTTTCCCATGGTAGGCAGATGATTCACACAATCACCTACCAAGAATTTATTAAAGAATATTAATGAGCAACTTCTTCTGTGAAACAAACGATCTGATGTGTCTTATCCCATAGTCAATCACAAGGTCAAAGCTAAAATGCTGTTTACACTGAGAGCATAATTTTCTTTTATGAACTATCTTCAACTAAGCAGATGGTGGAAGTTTTTTGCTTCTGTCGCATGTTTACTATGCATCACTTTTCACATTCATATTAAGTTCTGTGTTTCTTTCGTGACGACACAAAGTGACTGGAAGTTGGAGGAAGTTAAACCTGTCTGGAATGCAGTCGAACACAATTCTTGAATAATACATCACAAAAAAGTTAAATTCCTTTTTCAAAGTTATTTTAAGAAACCGAGTCCCCATAAGCATTAAATAAAATACATGACACATATTGAGGTTCAAAGGCCCTGCAAGTTTTTGTTGGGAAAGATATGTGAAAGTGTATTTATATATTTTATATAAGTGGCCATTTAACTGACAGAATTCCAATGCTGATAAAAGAGGTAAAACCATACACAATAACAAGCATTCCACTAGTGGAGTGGCAGTGGAGTTAAAGTTAATAAAATGGGAACTCTCTGATTGCTATAGTAGCAATAAATTGTGACACATTATTTTGCAGAATCCTTGTCATGACAAAAGACACAAGGATATCTGGTCTAAAGAAAAGACTTGTGACCGACTCCCGAAGTTCCTCATAATTGGACCACAGAAAACAGGTAGCAACCTCTGTCTTTCTTTGTTGTATCTGTTTGATTCTCTTCTCTGTAATGAATGTATTATCTTTGCCAAAGGTACCACAGCTCTTCATTCATTTCTGAGCCTCCACCCAGCCATCACTAGCTCCTTCCCCAGCCCTGCTACCTTTGAAGAGATCCAGTTCTTCAGTGGAGCCAACTACAACAATGGCATTGACTGGTAAATCCAGGACAACCATATAATTAAAGACTCCTCAAGACATAGCCACACCTAAAACACTGTCCCAAACAGGATTCCTACTTCTGTATATTTAATAATGATATGCAAAAATCATGCAGAAGGCTTTTTGTAGTGTTCCATTTATGGCACTTCATACTATTTTGTGTTTCAGCTGTCTTCATACCTTGGACACACTTTTATGCAAATAGCCTATAGATCCTAGTCTTAACTACTAAATACTAAACTAAATCATGTGTCCTTCATGTTGGCATTAGATGGCTCCTATCAGTTGCTTTTCTGTCCGATTGAGCATGAGGTGAGATTGGTGTGAAAATAGCCGGAAAACAATGCTTTGTTTATATCCACAGTCCAAGGTTTCCCTCTTTGAATGCCAGCCTTCTGCCACTTGTTGGAGAGTTATGTCCTCTATTGCAGGTACAGAACATATGTGCGCATGTATGTGCTAGTTGACCATTGCCATGTTCAAATGCAATGTTTTGAACTACGCAGTGGCATTGGCATTAGTTCCATGACGCTGATATGTGGTCGTCCTAAAAGGAGGTATAATTAATGGTATTAATAACACCTGTGTTTAATAGGCAATGATGACAGAGCAGTGAAAAGGGTTTATTGTGTGAAGAAAAATGGCTGCTGTTGGAGGAGTGTTGTGTCAAGTAATCGTGAGATGAATCATAATCTGTGAAGGTCTTTTTATAAATCCATGATTGAAAGGCTTTTGATACACCAAAACACTGACAGTGTGCTGTGGCCATGGCTCAGTGCACTCAAAAAAGCTGCTTCTCTGTTGCAGTCATGCTGCAGGTAAATGACAGATATGTCACATTCATATCACCCAACTACCCTACTGGAGTAACCTTCCAGTAACATTTCACTTGTGGGTGCAGTTGGACTAAGTTGTGCTGCATTACACAAACAGTATTGAGCCAGGTTTAAATTCTTTGATGAATGATCTTTACTCAGAGTATGTGCCTCATAAGAGTTGTCTAACTGACTGGACTGGTGCAGCAGGTTTCTTTCTTCGAGTTTCTGTCAGCCTCTGTCCCTGTATGTGACAGCTCAGGAAGAATACTGTCTTGGGAAGGGCAAAACAAAACAAAACAATATTTTCTACTGAAAAGAATGTAACATGGGATGACCCCCACAAACGCACATCAGTAAGAACCCTTGGAATGCCCACGTTGCTTGACTGTGTCAGACATGATGTTTTCATTGGCAAGTCTGCCCTGTTGGTTGCATTATTTCTTAATTACCCAAAAATGTAAAACTGAAAATCTATTTTTTTTGGGTTTGATATTCCAATTTTTTTTTTTAATTTTATCAATTAATTGCTAAGCCACAAATACACATGAAGGTAGAAATAATTGAACTTCTGCCATCTGGGCTTGCATTTATCGGCACAAAAGCTACTGACAGAAATCCAATTTCACAAAAGTGCACTCCAGTCCAGAATCTGTGTCACAGTTAATAATCTTGTTTGCCTGGGTAGTTTAGTATAGTTTGACTTGAGTGTTGATGAATATTTTTGTTAACAGATCCTGAATTATGGATCGTTTTGTGTTTCATGTTAACATTGAAGACCTACTTCTTCTTCTCTTCTTCTTCTTTGAGAGCACTAGAAGCAACCTTACAAGCCTTGAAGATGAAAATAGGTTTATATCTATGGCTGATCACTGCATGGACATTGTCTGTAACTTGTGTGTTTGTATCTTCTTCAGGTACATGGACTTCTTCCCATTCCCCTCCAATGTCAGCACTGACTTCATGTTTGAGAAGAGTGCCAACTACTTTGACACAGTGATGACACCTAAGAGGGCTGCAGCCCTCCTGCCCCGAGCCAAGATCCTGGCCGTGTTCATCAACCCCTCTGACAGGGCTTACTCCTGGTACCAGGTAAACATAACACACACGTACGTCTACACACACTTCGTCACACTCTACATGTGCTAGTTGAAACTATCCTTTTCGTTGATTTTGTGTGTGCGTGTCAATGATCACAGCACCAGAGGGCCCACCAGGACAGAGCAGCCCTCAACTACACGTTTCATGCAGTGTTAACAGCAAACTCCTCAGCCCCCAGGGAACTGCTGGCCCTCAAGAGACGTTGCCTTGACCCTGGCCTTTACACTACTCACCTCGAGCGCTGGCTGCAACACTACCAGCCCAGCCAGGTAACACGAATGATGTAAATGACCTACTGTGACTTGGGGATTCCTGGTTTGATATCTCATGCTGCCACAGTTCAGTAAGAAAACAGCAGGGAAGCACAACGCATTCACAACACTTTCAACTTCATTAAAGCAGAAAATCATCTTTCAATCTTGCAACATTTTTCTGAACAATTAGTCAAGATCCAAGTCCACAAATGCTATTAAAGATGTCTGTGTTAAATACATTGCCTGAGAGGTGAATCCCTTCATTCAATATTTTATTCTAGATTTGTAGATGATTCTCTTTTTGCAGTGGCATAGTTAAACAGGGCATAGAGGCTTATTATTCAATTAACATGAAAACACTCTGGAGTTGCATGTAACAAGGATCATTTTAATCATATTTTTGTCCCTGGTGGTAATATAAGTCACAGTCCAGGAACAACGGCCCTTGCTTTGCTCCTCTAACCTGGACCTGTGCCATAACATTAAGTCAGCCACTTTGATGACCCACATGGTTTGTGTTAATCTAGATACAATTCAGCACAGAAATTTATCTCATTTTATATTGGTTGGAGACAGCAAAGTGTATTTCTAACTGGTCAGGTTCAGAGTATTGTAATGAGGGAGGTAAGAGCACATTAATGACTCTACCACTATTACTTATATTGACACTGTGTATGATTGGTGATTTTTTTCTTTTCCATTATTCTTTAAGAAAAAAGAAAAACAAATTAATAACTGAACAAACTTTGCCAACGGTACTGTACAAGTCTTTTATTCTTCTGCAGTAACTACTGCAACAGATGTTTTCATATAACTTTAGAGAAAAGAAAAGAAGTTTAGTTTTATGTACTTCTTTTCTTTAAGGCATTGTTTTGTTTTTATCCTACATCATGCTACCATGGTAATGGGCTTTTGGGCTAATCATTGTTTCAGACAGGGGCTAGCAGAGGGATAAGCCTCTGACTAAGAACCATACAGTACATTGGGTTTGCATAAATTAAAATTGTTGACAACATACAATTGCCGTGGTCTAGTAACTTAACAATATTAGCTTGAAACTTTAACTGCTAGTATTTGTGTGTGTGTTGGATCTAGTTGCACATTGTGGATGGGTCCTTGCTTCGGTCCAAGCCTGCACTGGTGATGGAGGGAATCCAGAAGTTCCTCGGTGTTACACCAATCTTCAACTATACTCAAGCTCTAATGTTTGTAACACACACATTTCAACATCTGTAGTGAACATCTACATACCCAACAGCGATTCTTACTCTAAACTGAAACTAAACCTAGCTCCAACCTCATTGTTCCACATTCAAAACTCTCTTCAACTCTCTTATATAACCAGACAACCATGACTTTCTGAAATATATATCATTGAAACTGCACAAATGTGATAAAGCAATAGTAATTTAGTTACTTGGTTAGTTTGACCATTTCAATTTTGGGACATGTCCCTAACACCAAATAATAGCAGAGGTTGACTCAGAACACCTAACCTTTTATCAAATGTGTGCTTTCCACCTAGTCTTTATGAAAATTGCCCTGAGAACATGTCTGGTCACATCTTTGCAATAGAAATACAGTTGAATTGGCCTATAGCACAAGTCTTGACTCTTGGCATTATTGTTGACAGACATAATGACCATGGACACTTGGTGAAGTGCAAGGAAAAAAGACACCCTTTCAACAGCTGGGCAGCTTTCTGCCTCAACTTGATGAAATGAAAATTGTCGATGTCAGTACTGATGACAGATTAGGAGAGCTTCGCCTCATGTAGTGTTGACAAGTGAACATCCAGCTGACCAATCCCTCCAATTGCAGCCATCTGCTTGCTCTTTCAGCTTGATTCTCTCCTGAATCCAAAGATGAGATGAATCGGGTGAACTGATTGCCAAATACAGCACAACTGTGAAATATAGTTTGATCATGCTGGAACATCAAATCTCGTGTTCCTGAATTTACCTTTGCCGTGGTGTTTGAGCACCCTGGCTTATTGTGCCAAAATATGTTGGCGATTTAATGATGTTCCCATAGTCTGCACCTCATTAACAGCTTTGGTTGTGCTCCTCTCTACACATACCTGGACATTAGTGGAAAATGTAACCAGTGCAAGGAAACATGTACAAATGAAACAAGCCTTCTAATGAAACTAATGTGCTGCATTATAAATTGCAATGTGTGCTAACACCGTCTCAAAGGCTGGTGTAGCACTGTCGAAACCAGCAGAAGCCACACCCTTTATGCTGGTTAACTTCCTGTAGTGTAGTTGTACATACCTGTACATAATGACCATAGACCCAACATTAATGTACAGAGCCTGCATCCATAAAGATTCTACAAATAAATCTGTCAATGTTACCATCGACTCTGCTTTTTAGCACATATTGAGAAAAACCTCCTGTGTGTCTGCAGATACGATGATAGCAAAGGTTTCTGGTGTCAGCGGGTGGAAGCAGGCCGAGCCAAGTGTCTGGGAAAGAGTAAAGGCAGGAAGTATGCCGAGATGAGTCCTGAGGTAAATGCCCACCTCACATGTCAATGCTGTCTTGTTTGTTAACAGTCATTTGAAGTGTGTTTTCATAATTTGTTAATATCTTTTCCTGGACTACACACATTCCTCTACATTAGTTGAAGACTTTGTCAACTTGGTTCTGGTTAATTTTTTTTGTCCCATCAAGAAAAACCCAAACAAACTGAAATGCATCACTAGAACTACAGTTGTGTTCTGGGGGTCAGAATAAGTCAGTAAGGACAGGAAAACTGTATCCTGGGCTGGTGAATATATTTTAGACAAATTTTATGCTGTCACTCCATTCTTATTGACACAATATCTCAGAACTTCTTGAGGAAATTTTTCAAATTTGGTGAAATTGTTCTCTTGAACTAATGCGAGTGCACCCGTACCGTAATGACCTGCACCAGGAGGGAAAACACGCCAGACTGGAAAAACTTGAAAAAAAACATAGCTGGTGTTTAAAAAAAAAAAAAACTTTAAGAACAAGAAACACAATACAAAATGATTGGGCACAATGAGGGGAGCTGAGGGTAGGGGTCTGCTGATCTTAACCTTAATCCTATTAATAAGTGCTGTGTGTGTGACTTCAGAAGTATGATATGTCTTCTTTGGTTGCTTTAGTTCAGCTTGATTTGGTCACTCAATTGGACTACTGTTAGTGTCCCCATTTTACATGAACTAGACAAGAACTGCTTTATCCACAGGAATATGGTCACATGTGGAACAGTAGGTGGCAGTATGCACCCTTACAGAGTTTCTTCTGGTTCACTATTGGCAAGCAGCCCCTTAGCTTATATTGTAAAATTCCAATTTTAACTCGTCCAGTTTTACAAGCACAATAATTCCACCTTTTCTACCATCATGTTAAGGTCCTGACTGCTGTACTGGCTTACATGTGGCTTCACTTCCCTTTTAAATTCCTCCAAGTCTGTCCAGCATAATAATCTATGATATTTGTCATAGTAGTTAGGTCATCTGTGAGACTACACAACTGTTATTAGGCTTTTTGATTTTGTTTCCAGTCATGTTTTCTGTAGATCTCATTATCTTTGATGTGTGTATGTGTATTTGTGTGTATGATTGCTTGCCTACAGTCCCGTGCCTTCCTGGCCAAGTTTTACCGTGAGCACAACAAGGAATTGCTACACCTGCTGAACCGTTTGGGCCATCCACTGCCATCCTGGCTCCGCCAAGAACTCCAGAGCTCCACCTTGAGCTGAGACCGTACACAGACGGAAAGAAAGACACAGCACAGAGAAGCCAGGACTGCAGTCTGTGCATTGGCCCACATTAGGCTCTGGACTAGACCGGATTACCTATCTGGAATCACCAGCTCCACATGAGAGGAGCTGTTGCTCAGCTTTGGGCACTGTTGAAGGACCCCAGTGGTTTCTTCCCTCCTCTTGATGTGTTGCACTGTACAGTTGTCAGCCTCCGTCTGTGTGTTGGATGGGAAGGGGGGGGCATGAGTGTGTCTTCTGCTATGGATGCAGAAGACGGGGAGGGGCAGCAGGTCTCAGACAGAAGAGGTCAAACAGCCTTAATGTGAGGAGAGAATCACAGGAGGAAAGCTTGTGGAGGTGGAGTGTATTACTGGATACACTACAGGACTAATACACACACACACACACACACACACACACACACACACACACACACCCCTCATCTCCTCCTCAGAGTCCATTTGAAATGTAATTGTTTATCTTTAGTTTTGGGTGGCAGGTGGGAAACACAAGGAACAGCAGCCTGAATATCTCTCTCTCTCTCTCTCTCTCTGTCTCTCATCACAAATTCACACACCTGCAGGTTCATCAAGTCTGGTTCTGAGAGGTCAATGTAAATATCTATGTTCAGGTCCCAACTATGGTCTAGACAGTGTCCAACTACAGCCTGTGACCATCTACCTCCAGCTTTGTTCTTTAGCCTGCTCTTCATTGAAACAGAAACTCCTCTGTTAAAACCAGTTGAGAACGTTCTGTTGCAGGACTTCATTTTTTTTGTTTTTCCTATTTATGGGGCCTGTGCCACGAAGCACCTTGGTCGGTCAGCATAGGTACAGCCAGAGGTACTGCTTTAGATTTGCTTCCAAGTTCAACCCTGTTGTAAAAAAAGCATCACATTATATTGGCTACAATTCATCTCAGTGTCCTGATCATGATTGAAGCCAAATACAGAGACTGATAAGTTTTGCAAATTGGATTGTTACTGGTTTGTGTTTTAATATTAAGTCATAACACTGCCAGGGTTGCTGCTGAAAGAATGACTAATATTTGTTTATATGTCACAAGAATATAAGCAGTCTTTTAATTTAATGGAATCTCAGTTTTGAAGAGTTCACATCTACTCATGCCTTAATGATGAGGCAGTCATGTTGGTAAGTCACTTGTTTTGCTTTTAGATTAAATTATGGCTTTTTATTCCTCATTCCTAGATAGGAAAAAACTGAGTTGACTTAACCACTTGATAAATGCCGTTGTGACGCCTTGCAGGCAAGATTGTGGTTGCAGTGGTCACATGCTAGCGGAACGATTCACTGGGTTTGTTGAGCTGGATTCATAACACAGGTCTCTGGTTCCTCTTCAGCTGTTGCTGCTATTCAGAGTCAATACATTAACCAGGTTTAGGAGATGAGACGAGAGCAGTCTGAAATTAAGCTGAAAGAAACACTGCTAGCTTTTTATCTGGTTTCATTCTTTAGTGATGAGGACCAAACTGCAATAAGAGCCCAACCAATCCTGGATTTAAATCCAATACTTGGTAGCTAAAAATGTGGGTATCATGCACAGTGAACCAGTTCGGCATGCTTTTTAATAATATTCAGCCAGGCAGCTGGAGCCAGGGCAGATGAGCTAGCTTGGCCCACTGACTGACGGAGTGTCAGACAGGTGAAAGCAACATCATAACTTCCTGTCACCAGGTGGATTCTAGGTGGTTGTCAAGCGTCTTCTAACTCAGAGGCAGAAAAATTGGAGAGAAGCTGACTGCTACACTGGTAGCCTAAGTCTTCAACCGCTGTGCGTTTGCCTCGCTGCATGAGAATTCCAAAACCAATTTTGACATCCTTGATACAGATGAGTTCCGATATTAAGTGATACTAAACAATAATAAATGATTAAGTGCTAAATCCTATCTCTCCAGGTCAGTCTCATGTGCATGCAAGGAAGTCTGAGCCCCTGCACAGAACCCATGCAGCACAGCAAGAATATCAGGGACCTAGCTCAACAATGACTAGTACACTACTGGCACAAGCAATATGGAGTTCCCCTTTAAAAGAAGCTTGAACATTTGCCAACAGCATCATAGTAACTGTATAATTTTGACTAGTTTTAATCCATTAATCATCAATCAAAACCTGTGTTCACCACGGTCATCTATATAAAGTACATAGCAACTGTTGCCACTGGTTCTGACCTCAAGGCCACATTCTGGACCAGAGCTGCTTTGAACTGTTGGTTGTGTTTGACAATGTAAGGCAGATAAGAAATCCAAGTGTCATACAAGTTTCCAAAAACCCAACACACACACACACACACACACACACACACACACACACACACACACACACAAAAACTGTTGTTTCCATCTTGGGACGGTGAGGACAAAAATTAAGGCCAGTATGGAGGCCAGTTGGATGCTGCTGTCTTCTTGTTTTCTGTTTTTGTATAAATGTCAAAAAGGCCAACACTGTATGATCTCTAATAAACACAGAGACGTTGGACATGATGGTCGGCTTGTTTACCTCCTCTCTCACATATTTATCAATTGCATCACCAATAGTGAGCCAGCAGAATCACAGGGACAAGTATGAGAGAAATCATGAATATGAAATTAAAGCTTCTGTGCAGCAATGAGACTTTGCGAGATTGAGGTTTGTTTTTGAGGATGAAGAAAAACCAGAGGAGGAAGAAAATGAGAAATGGAGCAAGTCCAGTTTATCAAGCAGATGGGTATTGGAACCAGTTGCATCAAACACTAGACTGCTGAGGGATTGTGGGTCTTGAAGTTTGGCTTTGATATTTAAATTATAGGCAGATTTCAAACCCATTATAAGGGCCAATAAGTTAATAAATTAATGGTAATAATTTAGTTAAAAACAGTTAATAATTGGTGGTGGTTTCATCATGATTCATAAAAGATTTAAAATGTCTTAGTTTAAAATGTATTTAATCTAGTAATATGTACGTTATAAAAATGCTGTCTTTACTTTCTTTAAATTCTTTGCTATGATGTCACCATGCAGTTGTAACAGTGACAGGATGGCAACTGGAGTCCGATAATGGAAGCAATACAGTCTTTGACCATGTGCCAGACATTGTAATTTACTTTCAAGTAAGCATAAAAGCAAAGGAAAGTTGCCATGTTTCATCGTTCGCGGAACAAAACAATGTTTGTGGACTGTCTTCAACAAGTGGTACATCAAAGAGAAGTGAGAACATAGTGTCACTACACCTATGTTAAAACTTAATACACTGCTCAAAAAAAATAAAGGGAACACTTAAACAACGCAATGTAACTCCAAGTCAGTCGCACTTCTGTAAAATCAAACTGTCCACTTAGGAAGCAACACAGATTGACAATCAATTTCAATGCTGTTGTGCAAATGGAATAGACAACAGGTTGAAACGAGTGTGTCGAGTAAACATATTAGGGTCTTTGGCCCGGAGTACCTCGGGGCTCAGGCCCTTATTAAAGCTGCAAGCAGCATTGTTAGGGCCTGAGCTTCCACACGCCTGCCGACGGGTCGCTGACGCCAGCTCGAATCCAACGGTGTATTTGCCAAATCTGTAGGCCTTGTAGTTTAGGAGTTATTAGGGCTGAGCCCAGAGGTACTCCAGGGCGAAGACCGTATTATTAGGGCCTGAGCCTGGAGGTCCTCCAGGGCAAAGACCCTATTTTGTTTGCTCGTTAGGGCTGAGCCCAGAGGTACTCCAGGGCGAAGACCGTATTATTAGGGCCTGAGCCAGAAGGTACTTCTGGCGAAGACCCTATTATGTTTGCTCGGCAGAGCAACACATTAGCAGCACTAAAAACACTAAAAACACACACTAAACATGTCTGTGTAGGTTCTCATTCATCCAGGTCATCGTAGATCGAAGCGAAGTAAAATCTGGTCAACTGGACGTAAGTTTATAAACTTAAATTAAGATTTAATAAAGATTTAAGATTTACTTAAATTAAGATAAACTTACGTCCAGTTGACCAGATTTTACTTCGCTTCGATTCACACACTAAACAGTGTCCCAGCCCCCCCCAACACCCATGAGGCAACTGGGCCAGACGGCCCGGAGCCGGTTTTCACATACACACCCATTCAAAACCTGGTATTATACTGTTCTTGTTCTCAATGAGTGCACGCTATATGCACATAATGCGCATAACGCGCATAATCTAATTTGACCCCCTGAACATGCATGAAATTCGCATGAAATTCGGCACACTCCGGTCTGGCTAAACATTCACTAATAAAAAAAAAAAAAACACCACAAAAGTCTATAGCGCCACCTAGGGAGCCACACAACTAAAAGATGATTTTAGATAATTTGCAGCATTATAACTCCTCCCACGAATGTCCCACAAACATGGGACCAACACCGTTGGACTCGTCTCATGAAGATGCAAAATTCATACACTCTGACCCCTCACCTATCTACAACAGAATGTCCACAATTTTGACAAAATTGTCAAAATGAGGACTTTTTTTACTCCCCAGACAAAATCTATCTCCTCCCAGGGCATTAATGGTATTGCTTCCAAATTTTCACACATTACTCTCCCAACTGTGCTGATTAAAAGTTGCTAAAAGTTTTTATATGAATTACTCAGTTTGGATTTTATAAGCCCTCAAAGTGGGGGACACACGTTTCATGCTTACAATGGAAGCCTATGGGGAGAGCGTGTCCTTTCAGGGTACATACTGTCAAACAAACGCTTCTCATGTCTACACCATACATCCTACAGCTTTTCAAACACACCACTGCATTCCTGACAAAAATCCCTACAAAAATATGGTATTAGGTGTCACTTTTGACCAACATATCCCCAGTTATTTCACTTTTACACAGTAAAATTCTGTTGATCCTCCTCTCTCTCCACTCTAGCACAGATCAAAGAAAGTGCAGTGGGGGAGGGGTTCTTAAAGGGCCAGCTCTCAGCTCTGCTCTCACTCTCTGCATTGAAAATTGCAAATTGCATGAAAAATTGAAAAAAGTGAAAATTCGCGTTTCGTTTGGTGTAAACATTAGGGCTGCAACTAACAACTATTTTAATAGTCGACTAGTCACCGACTATTGAAACGATTAGTCGACTAATTGGATAATTATTAATTATCTCACCAAGGCGAGTCAGACTCCGTTCCAAGTCGTCTTTTTATTCGCCATATCCAGGCTAAAATGCCACCACACTTTATAACTTTTGGTACGCGTACCTGATGTTGACGCCGCGTTCCTGTATGTTACCGCTCAGAGACAGAGACGCTATTGTGCATGAGCGACTCTCGGCAGAGATTCTGATAAAGTGACATGCCTCACTCTGTTGGAAAAACGCGTGTGGCGACAACAAACAGGAGGAGCACTGCCAGAGCCCTGAAAAATTACCTCCAGCAGGCCACAAATGTGTATGTGTCTGCTCAAACGGTCAGACACAGACTCCATGAGGGTGGTATGAGGACCCGACGTCCACAGGTGCGGGTTGTGCTTACAGCCCAGCACCGTGCAGGAGGTTTGGCATTTGCCAGAGAACACCAAGATTGGCAAATTCGCCACTGGTGCCCTGTGCTCTTCACAGATGAAAGCAGGTTCACATTGAGCACATGTGACAGACGTGACAGAGCCGTGGAGAACTTTCTGCTGCCTGCAACATCCTCCAGCTTGACCAGTTTGGCAGTGGGTCAGTAATGGTGTGGGGTGGCATTTATTTGGGGCACAGCACAGCCCTCCATGTGCTTGAGGTAGCCAGACTGCCATTAGGTACCGAGATGAGATCCTCAGACCCAATGACACTATATGCTGGTGCGGTTGGCCCTGGGTTCCTCCTAATGCAAGACAATGCTAGACCTCATGTGGCTGGAGTGTGTCAGCAGTTCCTGCAAGACGAAGGCATGGATGCCATGGACTGGCCCGCCTGTTCCCCAGACCTGAATCCAATTGAGCACATCTGAGACATCATGTCTCGCTCCATCCACCAATGCCACGTTGCACCACAGACTGTCCAGGAGTTGACGGATGCTTTAGTCTAGGTCTGGGAGGAGATCCCTCAGAAGACCATCTGCCACCTCATCAGGAGCATGCCCAGGCATTGTAGGAGGTCATACAAGCACATGGAGGCCACACACCCTACTGAGCCTCACTTTGACTTGTTTTAAGGACATTACATCAAAGTTGGATCAGCCTGTAGTGTGTTTTTCCACTCTAATTTGGGTGTGACTCCAAATCCAGACCTCTGTGGGTTAATAAATTTGATTTCCACTGATCATTTTTGTGTGATTTAGTTGTCGGAACATTCAGCAATGTAAAGAACAAAGTATTTAATAAGAATATTTCATTCAGACCTTGGATGTGTTATTTTGGTGTTCCCTTATTTTTTTGGGATCAGTGTATATCAAGAAAATGAAAGGAATATTTGTATGTTGTCCTTACATCATTGTAATTTATATTCACAAAGACTGAATTCTCCATAAGAAACAAACTGATGAGTTATTTTCAATTGACTGCAATAGCCTACATGATTATGTGAAACAGAAAATTCTGAAATTTTCCACACTTCATTTACTATGAAATGAAAGTGTTGTCTGTCTTTATTCGAAACTTGAAGATTTGATGAGGATTTGCAATAGCTGTTTACAGTACTGTTAACACAAGAAAAAAGTATGCATCATCAATACATTTTTGAGGAATTCCAAATCCAACTTGATGGTTTGTGGAGGAAAGTCTAAAGATGCAGTCAAGCCAGGTTGATGTCAATTCATCTAAACATTTGACAGGAGATAGGATTTTATGGGTTAAAAACTTTAAAATCACTACCAACACAAATTACAAAAATGTATGTACAGATGATTTTTCTTAACGAATCAAGGTTTTCAAATTTTGATGGTTGCTATCGCATCACCATCAGGACTATTGGCCTACAAAGCCAGATAAAGATAAAGAGGGATAATAGGTCTATTTGGCATGGAGTTGGACTTTGTTGCAATGTTTGGTTTATTTTCATGCATGGAAACATGGATTACCACAGAGGAAAATAAGGAAAATCTCCTAATAAATTGCATGCTGCAACTTTTTTGGTTGATGGCAGCCATATTTATGGCTTGGGTACTTTTATTACTTGTAATGAGAATGGGATCAGTCTTAAAAAAACAAGGGTAAAGGAAGAAACACTGCTTGTTTGTAAAAACACAGATAAAGATGCATTCTTGTGAGATGGAGTGTAAAGTATCACAAAGTAAACTCCCTCCATCTCAACATCGATGGGGTTGATTAAGGTCGTGGACTGAAGGTTCAGCAGCCTGAAGAGGGTGGAGTTTGAAGGAACAGACAGCTTTTACATTACAGTGAGGAGCACCAATTTAAGATTACCTCTTCAGTGACCACACATAAACATGCTTAAATCCAATAACTCACATGAATATACAGACACTCTTATACACAGCTGCTCAAGACCATGTAATCCTTAATCTGTGCACAGCTGTCAACCTCCTCCGCTCACTCACACACACACACACACACACACACACACACACACACACACACACACACACAAAATCACAAACACAATAAGAATGCCTTTTATCTCTACACATACTCACGCACACACAGTGCAACACAACTCCAATCTGCCTCGGTGTCACTGGGGTCATGGATCATTTGTTGCATTTGAAACAATCCCCTGTCAAAGATAAGATCATGCCTTCTGAGTGAGCGTAGAGACATCCTAAATAGTGGAAATGTTCTAGTCACAAGAACCACTATTTTCACGCTTGTTTATGTCACACTGGTGTGTAACATAAACAAGTGTGAAAATAGACACTAACATCTGGCATTTGTCTTCACAGAGAGACAGAACAATCAACATTTGTTCAATATACTCACAAAATACTCTCAGTAGCCAGAAGAACTATGTGTTTGATTTGTACAAGAGATTTCTGATTTAAATTCTGCATAAATACCTGAAAAACTTGGGATTACAGTGGTCTCCTCACATGTCTACAAAAGTTGATCATTCATATTATGTAGCGGTTGTATAGATATTGACAAAGTATATTTAGTGTATCAAAATTGCATTTCCAGGTATCTTTACTTGAGTATTTTATTCATGAATATTTATCTACAGGGGTGTACCCATGGCAATGTAACATTTTGCAATTTATTAAGTAAATAAATTTTTGTAGAATAATGTTTCCACAACTAAAGTCATTGACAAATACACAGCTGTAATCAAACAAGCCTGTGGCACCAGCAAAAAAAAAATACACGCACACACACACACACACATACATACATACATACACACACACATATATATATATATGTTGTTTTTTGTTTTTTTTAATCTTGTAGCCAGGGAAAAGGGGTTGTGGACAGATGACTATCCTGTTTAGTTTTGTAAAACAGGCAACGTATATTTGAGAGAACTGTGACAGAAAAAGGAGGGCGTGATAGAGCGAGCAAGGCAAGCCCAAATAAGCAACTACATTTGAGAAACAAGACCAAAAGACACAACTCGCAACTGACAATATTTCAAGCAACTATATAGAAAAACCAGCCTAAAGACTCTCATAAGTCTCTCTACACAATATAAAGTCAAATAGGAAGTTGACTATCCTGCCCACACCTGTATGGTGATATATATAGTAATACGGTGTGTGTGTGTGTGTGTGTGTGTGTGTGTGTGTGTGTGTGTGTGTGTGTGTGTGTGTGTGTGTGTGTGTGTGTGTGTGTGTGAGAGAGAGAAAGAGAGACAGGACTACAATGAGGGGTGTGTTCTAATATTAATCAGACACCACATACTATTTTTCATAGACTTTACATGTGCCATACCATCTGTTAGCATGTTTTCCATGTTTTCTGATATTTATGTGAATTGAGATGACATGAGTTGATGTGTGAAACTGCCTGCAGCTGAGTAAACCACAAGCCAAATGTAAGCTGATTTGTTTTGGCTGTCTGTTGTCTCATTCATACCTAAGGAAAACACACACATACACACACACACACACACACACACACACACACACACACACACACTCACAAGCCCATTGAGTATTGCAGTTTCCATAGCAACAAGGGTAGTGATGAAGGCTTGGTGGGTGTAGGTGGAAGGGTGGCAGGGAGGTTAGGAGAGCAACAGAGTGGAAATCAGTGTGTGTGTGTGTGTGTGTGTGTGTGTGTGTGTGTGTGTGTGTGTCAGTGTGTGTGTGTGTGTGTCAGTGTGTGTTTGCGTGCATCCGTGTGTGTGTATGAGGATGAAGAGGAGGACAGGACTGAGACAAAGAGACAGAGGAGGAGTTCTTCTTGTCTCTCTGGTGAACAGGTGGAGGGACGGTGCTGCCTGACTATTTTCTCTCAGTATCATCCCCCTCCTCTTCTATCCACCTCCCACTACAGCTGGATAAGACAGCTGTAAACCAGCTCGTCTCTCTGCTACAGAGCAGGGATTTGAAGATTGCATCCACACATTTGTAATCAGATGTAAGAGAGGATAATCTCAGGGTCTCCATCTTGTGCGCACCCAGGGGCTGCTAGGAGCATGAATGGACTGAAGTTAAAGATAGAAAGAGAGAGGGTTCACCTGTGGATGTGAGGAGACAGAGGAGGATAAAGGCTTTCTAAGGAACTCCTCCCATCACCCGACACACCAGGCACAGAAAGGAATGAGAGGAGAATGGAGCTCCAGCAGGATCACTGTGAAAGGTAACCCATTTCACATCATATCCTCTTTGCTTCATCCTGATTTTCTAGCTGCATGCATGTCATTTGTGTGTTCACTGGCTTTACTATGAGTATGCTGTACAGAAAGCTTCTGATTCAGCCAACCTCTTGAGGTAATATTAGTGCTCAGAGAAATGCTGACCATTTTCCTGAATGAGTCAGTGGCTGCAGATTACCGACACATCTGATCTCCTATTCCTGCAACCGTGAGCCATAGCTTGGTCATCTGTGCATCATGTATCAGGTTTGATTTGATTACATTAGAACCTGCAAAAGAAATGTCTTTAGTTCTTAATTATGCAATTATAAATGAATTTACAACTACAATGAACTATAATTCTTGACTCTGTGACACTTTGTGTCCAGCATGTAATACACCATTTGAGTTACCTGTGGCTGACCAGATCCTGAGACCCAGTTCATGACACTCATGCAACATGTTCCCATGTCATTTAATTACATGATGAAATTTACCTGCAGTGCAACTGTTTCTTAATAGTCCAACATGGCAAGGTATGGTTGGCTTAGCTTAGCTTGGTGTAGCTTAGTTTAGCTTAGCATAGCAGAATGACTTGAAGCACGTTAAACTGTCTCTAATTTGTTTCCATCTGTATACAAACATACAATAGTCATTTGGAACACTTTTGTCAATTTGGGCTTAGTTATGGCAAATAATGTGCAGAACAGCTGCAGCCCAAATGAAAAGAAACAGGCGTGACCTGTGTCAGATGTGGGCTGTGTAATATCCATCTGTGGCTAAGTCAAGGTAACACACTCCCCCTGAGTCACGGCCAAGTCTTGACCTGAGGATGTGTGACCTAGGTCAAGACACTGATGGATTTTCTTGGTGGACAAGATGTTTTTTGTGCTTCTCCTGACTGATTAAAATTAACCTGCAATTCTTGGTAATAGATGGACATTCCCAAGTATTTTATGACAGTGCCTGAACATTTTCCTAACAGTTCCCAAGGGCAACTTGTCAGGTGGTTCTGTTCAATTGTTGGATGGTTCTGTATTTTGGCCCAGCTCCCTTAACTTGCTTCCTTTTTGAGCTGGATAGAAGACTGGCTGTTTGAACTCATTTGACGTACCATTATTTGTGAAGTTGTGGAATTTCTCTCTGATGCGTGTTCAGAAAAATCTTTGCGAAATGATGCGTTGTGCTGATAACAGCCAGCAAACAAACTCATTTTACAGTTTAACAGTACTTGAAAGTACGTTTCTGAGGATGTTTCAAGTGCGAAATAGATCATATTTGTATTTGATAAGCACTGATTACTTTCATCCAGTTAGATCATTTGACTGGAGTGTCATCGACCCATAATGCACTACCCAGGCTTCTGACCAGACAAAGATGATTTAGAGGACAAAGAACAACCAAGGTGTTTGTTGACCTGACAATCCCTTCAACCCCCTATTTTGTTAGTCAAGAACAATAAGCATATTTTCACATTATAAGAAATTTAGTTGTTGAATAAATTTAATTATGCTCAGTGCCTAGGGTTAAGATTAGGGTTCAGGTTAAAGTGTCCATATTAATGGAAGTCAATGGGATGTCATGATAACAAAAGATTACCAAACGTGTGTGTGTGTGTGTGTGTGTGTGTGTGTGTGTGTGTGTGTGTGTGTGTGTGTGTGTGTGTGTGTGTGTGTGTGGTCGTGCACATGAAATGATGGAATGCTACAATAGAGTCCATTTACAATTTAAGGATCTAAGTAACATATTGCAGGTACCATCATATAAAGTTTGTGCTTAGGGTCAATAAACCTCATGAAGGTCAAAGGAAAAGATGGGTTGTAAAGGAGTGTTCTGCCTTTTTGGGAAATAGTTTAATTCTGGTGTTTCAGCCACACATTAAGATAAATACCCCTTCTCTTCACTCTGATGCATTATGGAGCTCTAGACCACCATCAGATGGCTCACAGCTAGTTAGCTTCGCTGCAATAAGCTAACAATTTAACATTCACTATTAAAGATATATATGATATAAAACATGTTCGTGGTGTTTGTAGGTGAAGTTCGTGTCTGAACCCAGCTAATGGCGCAGAATAATCCCAATGGCTACTGAACAATCAGGGGATTGAATTGTCTACCTTTACCTCTAGTGTTATTATATAGTGTTGTTCCAAATAACTACACACCTGACCTTGTCCTGACAGTGAATTTGAACATTGACAAGTTTTTCCACAGAATCCTTTAATCTGACCATTATTGAATACTTATTAAATCTTTTCAACTGGATAGAAAGAAAAATACACTGTACCTTAATTTTGATTAGTTTCATATCTATTTAACTCTTAGACACTTACATGCTACCTGCAGCTCCCACATTGAGTACGTTATGCTACTGCAGCCTCAGTACGAACAACGATTGCTCCATTGCTACTCTGAAAGAGAAGATAGCAAGCCAAAAGAGGAAAAAAGACACCTTGGGACCTGGCTTATTTGGGGATTATTTGTGGTGTTTACTGTGTCTAAGCCAGTGAAGGAAGTCTAAAATGTCTACTCTGTCTTCTGTGTTCTTAAAGGTTGTCCATGTCAGAGGCAGGGCTTCCTGAGCTGCACTCACTTGGTGGACTTGTTACCTTATCATCTACCTTTCCTGCCTCACCTCTCTTTTCCATCTCCAAGAGCTCTGCAGGAACAATAACAAGCTCCAGCATGGCCAAAGAAGGAGGTTATACCTGCCAAGATGACTCAAAGGCGACTGTAAATGAGATCTCAACAGAACAGTCAGGGGCTTGTCTTGCCAAAAATAATAATGGATGCGGTCTGAGGGTTAGCACAGAGCATGATGAACAGGATCAGAGCCTGTCTGAAAACTGTGCACCCCTCAGTGCTTTAAGCCACCCCCATTGTCTGACTGAGACATACACATCCCCACATCTGCAGCAGAAAGTGACAAGTGCTACTGATGACCCGAACCCCCAGAGTGTCAGGACTGAGCAAAGTATACCACCAGCTCCCCTCCCCCTCAACTGGGGTCACTCAGACACTTTGTCTCTAGTTAAAGGGAACGAAGTCCCCCGGGGCCCAGATCCTGAAACTTGTAAACATGCTTACTGTTCAGAAGATGAGAGTATCAAAGACAACTGTTTCTCCATGCTATATTGCAAGCAGCCCATGCAGCTGCAGCAGTGCAGTGCTCTCACAACTATTATTCCAGAGAGCAACAGTAGAGATGGTACTACCCAGCTGCCTCACAGCAAGTGTTCCTGTTTTGAAGCTAAGTGTCCTCTTCCTCCTACGTGGGAAAAGTCACTCTGCTATGGCTCTTATATTCATCACACCAATTTTGAGGATACATTTGCTGCATATTGCCACCCCCAACCCATCCCCACACCCCTCCAGCCGCTGCCAGACCAGGCAGTAGAGCCAAGCTGCAGCATTCAGCATGCAGTGTCACCTCCTCCATCTGAAAACCTCCTCACCCCACCTCGCCTTATATCATCTGTCAGTGAAACAGGCCTGGATGGCAAACACCTGTTACGAGGCTGCAGCCTCAGCTGTTCCTGGATCAGCTCACAGCCCTCTGGTTCTGGGATACAATCCCAAAAGCACTTTGGTGGACTAGAGTACTGCAGCAGTCCCATCAGCCACATTAGACCAGTTACACGGAACATAGGGACTATGACCACCCACAAAGAGTTCAGGGATGTTGGGGTACAGACAGGACAGACAGCCACACAACATGTGTTCCCCCAGATCTGTGTGGCAGACGACAGCAAGAGTGAGAGCTCCTGCAGCCCAACTCCACACACTGATGAAGATGGAGGAAAGAAACTGGGTGGTATTCCTAAATCCCCAGTGAAGGAGGTGAAGTGGGATGCAGAGGGGATGACCTGGGAGGTTTACGGGGCTTCTGTAGACCCAGAGGAGCTAGGACTTGCCATCCAGAGACACCTGGAGCTACAGATAAAGGAAACAGCTAGCCGCTCTGTCAAGCTGTCACGCCAAAACACTAACACATCCTGCCAGAGTGGGAACAATGGCTGTCAAAGAGAAAGGACCAGGATGATAGTTTCCATCCCAACCCTGGCCTGCTGCACCCATAGCACCACAGCTGTCGACTGACTGGCCCACTGGCTGATGGGGCAGAACCTGAACACTGTGTTCATTAGCCACTACGGTTACTCATATCCTCAGCCTCATATGTCACTTAACTGATGAGAAGGTCTGTTGAGGTAGATTCATCGCCATACTTGGTGGCCTGCTACCAGAATCAGCTCCCTTGTGTTAAAAAAGCTGATGTTATCATTGTAAAATGGAAATCAAATGAAAAGACAAGCTAATGATAAACGAACAAGAAATATTGTCTTTTCTGTGGTTCAATATTTAATTTCCTGGAGGTGTTTATTCAGCATTACCAGTGCAATTTTACCTAGAAACAACAAACAACCCTAATCCAAACCATTCTAGTCTTGTGCTCAGAAAGAACCTTTGGTGTGGTTATTCTAATGTTATTCTTTCAGTTATATCTCAACCTAACCTTTTACCAAGGGTTATGATGATGCTCTTCTGCCTCAATGGGGCTCCACATGCTATTGTGTTTACTGTGATATGCACATGTCATTCATCCTGGCAAGGGACCATCTTACCCTGTCCGAGCCCCTGACACTTCTGTCTACTGCCTCAAAGACCACCAGATTCTCTTTGGAATAGAATGTTTCATTGAATTCCCAAAGTATTTGATGTTGCATTATTTATTTTTCTTGACTTTCATCTGTCTTTTTATATTTTCTGAATTATGAAACATCAAGGGACTTGTGTGTAGGACTTAGTGAAATCAAGTATATCACCTCTGAGAACCTGTAAAATCATTCATGCATGATTGAACTTCTTCCTAAGCAGGAACCACTTATTCAGAATCAGAGAAACTACATTGATCCCAGGCTGGGACTGGCCAGAGCTGGACTGGGACCAAAAAATGGCCATGGCATTTCTGGTCATGGCGGCCCACCATGATTACTTATATGATATGCAGACGCAAACAATATACCAGAGGATATGTGTGCACATTGTGTTATTACAAAAATTAAAATAAAGGGCAGTAGCCTACATGGAAGAGTAATCATGTTAAAAAATTGATACGTTCTTTCACTCCTCACAGAGACTTGCATCTTGGGAGAGATGGCCAGTGTCACAATTCTATTAATTTCCTATGTTGAGCATTTGCACGCTTTTAGCTTACACTTACTCCAGATACTATTTGACAATTTATTTGATACTATTTGATTTGATGATACACATCCCAAACATTTTCATTGTTAAGGGCTATCATCATTTCTGTGTCATTCCAGTGTCTTTCTGACTGCTTGCTGTAGGTCACCTGCACATCCTCACACACTCTCACACACACACACACACACACACACACACACACACACACACACACACACACACACACACACACACACACACACACACACACACACACACATAAAACAGCCCCCCGCCGTGAAACGTCCCTCTTCACTTCATTACTACTTCTTTCTGGGCCAATGCTTGCTTTACATACCTCCTCCTCATTAAATATCCATCATACTTTGTATGCTCACTGATTTCCTGATTCCTCACCAGCTTGCCATTATTCACTAACCTCATATTGATCATAGAAATAGAAGGGGGGACACGGGTTGAATCTCTTCTCCACCAGTGTCTGTTGTTGCAGTAGCTCTCTTCCCTTGAGGGTCCAATATTGTGGTTGCCAGGTTGGTGTCCACCCAAAGTGTGATCAGCCATAATTAGACATGTTTTTAAACCATGGCAAAGCATGTCAATTAACCTTCTGTAAGTTAAATTTAAGATAACACTTTTTTATTAACCCCATCCTTTTTGTGCCTAAGCTGAGCTAGAGATCAGCCACAGCATTTACAACATAATTTTTGAAGACAGAAATGACCAAAGAGCATCTTTTCCATTTTTGTTGTGTTTAGCCTTCCACTGGAAATGCTTGTACAGACATTCACCAGAAGAGAACAAGACATTTGGTTGAGTGGGAAAGACCACTATCGGATTTCAAAAGGATCTCAACATTAACACTGTGGAGAAGCATATAAATACCAAATGTATGTGATCTGATCACAAAAACCCATTTTAATGTCTAATATAAAGAGGGTCTAATTTGGGGGGCTTGTACCAGCAGTCAGTGGAGCTTTCACCAGAAGTCAGTGTCACTCCTAGTGTTATGAATACTGCATAGTCATACAGTAGATTATATGTTAGATCTAATCACCATGCAGAAGAGGCTACCATAGCAGTATGGTATATATGCAGAAAGGGCTGCATATATAATCAATAGTGGCATGGTGGCTGGGTTGTTAGCACTGCTGCCTCACATTATGAGGGTTCTGGCACTGGTTTCCCCCATTATCAGAGACATGTGTATTTTACATTAATTCTCATTTCAGTGGTCCTGACCAGAAAGACCTGGAGGTGGTTCTCAAGTGCCTCATTTGGCCGCTCACTGCCCCATAGAGGATGGGACAAATGCAAAGGACACATTTCGTTGTATATGTGTACAATGATAATAAAGACTTCTTCTTTTCCCCCTTATTTGAACCTTGGATTACAATACATAACAAATGCTATTTCTCTGGAGCTCCTCACCCTGCTACAGTGAATCACTAGTGGGAGTGAGCGGCTGCCCACGCCAGCCATGCTACAGAGGAGACTCATTCTGGCTGCTTGTATCTGCAATTTCATTTCTCAATCATCTCACAAAGTCTGTTATCATGGTGAGTGCTGGAATGTACATAAATGTACTGGAAAAATGAATTTCAAATTCAGTCAGACATGCAGTCACCCCTCTGTCATTAAGTAATAAAGCTTTTTCGGATACCTAGAAATTATACTTTTAACTAACAATGAATCAATATTCCAACATAAAACACGATTGACCAAGAGAGAGGGAACACCACATTTACGATGATGGCTATGCAACAGCCAGCTGATTTATTTATGTGACATTTATAAAGCAACAACAGCAAATATCCTGCTGTATCTAACTGTCTAAATATCACATTTTTGTATTGAAGCCTGTGGTGGGCCAGCACCATCCCTGGTCTCTGTCGGTTGCGCTTCCACATGGTGGTGCCTCTCCCTATCGTCTGTGTGGTGCCTCAGTCAGGTCATAATATTTGAACATTTTATTATAGCTATGGTATCATATATTCACTACCACAACATAATATGTCTTAATCTGACCTGATTCCCTCTCCTTGAGCTTTGCTTATTCATCACTTTTCCATAACTGCTATGGGCTTTTTTGTATGTCTGTAATATCCTGTTGTATTCAATTTCTTTTTCACGTTGCATTGCATTTTGTGTTGCACTAATAAAAAAGAAGAAAAAAATCATGCTATAAATACAAAAAGATAGTTTAACTGGGAAAAAACATAAAAGTTCTCTTGTAAGGAGGCAAAAATCCAGGGTTAAAGAACAGAGATTGTTAATTGTAAATTATTTGATCATTGGTTTTATAGAATTCACTGGTTGGACAGATTAACCTTGAGGAAAGCTTGAACAATGTTCCAATTTATGTGGTTCTTCCTTCGTAACAGACATTTGATCTATTTGCTGTGAAATTTGAATGTGACTATATAATAATAATTTAGAACACTCTTTTGAAAATGAGACCTTGCCTCTCAATGAGATTACCTGAAAAAATAAAGGTTGAATAAGTAAACACAAACTCTGCAATTTTAAGACAAACGTTTACTCATGCAATTGACATGTAATGTCTTTATCAGTAATTTTCACATCAGTGACTCATATTCTCTCAGTTTGTGCTCATCTCATGTGGAGTTAAATTGTGTAAGTTAAGAGATAGGTCATCTTCCTCATCTTACCTGGAGTGAGGTGGAAAGACTGCTGTCAGATTCAGATTCAGGACATAGACTGATACAGGTAGGATGTGTTTTGCCTAAAGAATGACAAACTACTCTAGTGAATGAGATAATAGTATGCCTTCATGGGGTTTCTGATGTGACAAATTAACTGTCAAATAAGTGTTAAAGTAGAGATGTTGATAATGTGTTCCATTTTGTAAACTCAAATTGCTGTGGTATTACTATGTGAGTTTGTGGTGTCAGGATAAAGTGTGTCTACCAGCTGAGAAGAAGATGTGTGAAGCTCTTTATTCTCTTTTCTGTTTTGTTTTCTTCGTTTGTTTTTTCCTTTTTTACAATAAAGCACAATATGTTGGTAAACCAAACAAGCTGATGCTTATCCTTCCAAAATGCAAGTCAGAGCCAGTATGTTACCAGAAAATGGTGGCCTGCACTCCCATTGAAAGAAAAAAGGAAATGCTAACATTAAGAGTTTTAAAAGTGAAGCAAACTCCATCATATCATAATTACACTGCCAGGCCATGGTGTGTGTGTCAATCCCATACTCAGAAGATACGGGCTCAAATTCTGCTGAAATCCTTCAAAATGTTCCCTGGCTCCTGCAAGGAAAGTTTGCATTTCCTCTTTTCTGACAGAAAGGGCAAAAAACTCTATCAATGTCAGATATGAAGGGCTGTACTGATTGCCTACTACCTTCAAAGTTGGAAATTACTATGAAAGCATTTGATATTGTGTTGTTTATCCCTTCAGTAATCATGATTTTAAGTTCTGCACTGTCCATCCATCCATCCATCCATCCATCCATCGTCATCTTCCGCTTATTCCTTTCTATTAAGGGTCGCGGGGGGGCTGGAGCCTATCCCAGCGTCTACGGGCGAGAGGCGGGGTTCACCCTGGACAGGTCGCCAGTCCATCGCAGGGCCAACATACAGAGACGAACAACCATTCACACTCACATTCATACCTATGGTCAATTTAGAGTATCAATCAGCCTCATCCCCAATTGCATGTCTTTGGACGGTGGGAGACAAGGCAAGGCAAGACAATTTTATTTGTATAGCCCGTTTTCACAAACAGTTTGTCTCAAAGGGCTTCATGGCATCATAACAGCATCCTCTGCCCTTAGACCCTCACATCGACTGAGGAAAAACTCCATAGAAAACCCTTTTAACAGGGAAAAATCTGAGAAACCTCAGGGTGAGCAACAGAGGAGGGATCCCTCACCCAGGACGTGCAGGACAGACGTGCAGTAGATGTTGTTACAGACAAGAAAACAGTTTACAATACAAAATGTGGGAAACATGGAAATGTTAATAACAGCTGAAGAAGGAAGCTTCTGGTAGGGGAGGCAGGGAGAGCAAGCCAGCTTGATGGGGGACTGGATGGCAGACTGGTTCATGGGAGGGGAGTGCGGGCCGGTGTAATAGTAGGGGATAAAGGGGGGGGGGGACGATGCAGGCGGCGGTTGGAGCTCTGGTGGATCTGTGGAAACACAGAGAGACTGCGAGACACCAAGGCCAAACTACAAAGTGCAACAAGTAATGGTAATGACAGTTCCAAAAATGTGCTGAGAGGAGAGGAGGAGAGAGGGGGAGAGGAGAGGAGAGGAGAAGAGAGGAGAGGAGGGGAGAGGAGGGAAGGGCTCCATGTAACCTGATGTGTCCCCCAGCAGTCTAAGCCTATAGCAGCATAGCTATCAATGGTTCAGAGCTACCTGAACCAGTCCTAACTGAAGGCTCTGTCATAAAGGAAAGTCTTAAGCCTGGACTTAAACGTAGTTAAAGTGTCTGCCTCTCTGACCCATGGAGAGAGCTGGTTCCACAGTAAAGGAGCCCGGTAACTAAAGGCTCTACCTCCCAGTCTGTTTTTATTGATACTGGGAATCACTAAAAGACCTGCATTCTGGGAGCGGAGTGCTCTGGTAGAACAGTAGGGACTAATGAGTTCTTTCAAATAGGACGGGGCTTTATCATTGAGAGCCTTATAAGTTAGCAGAAGGACTTTGAAGTCGATTCTAGATCCTACAGGAAGCCAGTGGAGAGAAGCTAAAGTGGGAGAGATGTGTTCTCTCTTCTTAACTCCCGTCAAAACCCTCGCTGCAGCCTTCTGGACCAGCTGGAGACTCTTTAGAGAGTATTTAGGACATCCTGACAAGAGAGAGTTGCAGTAATCCAGCCTAGAAGTGATAAATGCATGCACCAGTTTCTCAGCATCACTCTGGGAAAGGATATTCCTAATCTTAGCGATACTTCGCAGATGGAAGAAGGCGGTCCTAGTCACATGCTTTATGTGGGAGCTGAAGGAAAGGTCCTGGTCAAAAATGACTCCAAGGTTCCTTGCAGTTGTACTCGGGGTCAAGGTGATGCCATCTAGAGTAGTGATCCGATTCAAGAGTGTGTCCCTGAGGTGTTTAGGTCCAAACATGATCACCTCAGTTTTATCTGAATTTAGCATTAAGAGGTTAGAAGACATCCAGGATTTAATGTCTTTTAGGCAGTCTTGCAGATGAGTAAACTGGCTTGTGTCGACTGGCTCCATCGACAAGTAAAGTTGCGTGTCGTCCGCATAACAGTGAAAATTGATTGAGTGCTTCCGTATTATGTCACCTAATGGGAGCATGGGAGCATGGAGTAAGCTGGAGGAAGGAAGCTGGAGTACCTGGAGAGAACCCACGCAGGCACAGAGAGAACATGCAGACTCCACACAGAAAGATCCAGTGCCCGAGCTGGGGCTCGAACCTGGAACCTTCTTGCTGTGAGGTGACAGTGCTAACTACTGCACCACCGTGCTTCCTGTTCTGCACTGTATTTCAACCAAAAAGTTAACTTTGTTGGTAGAAATGGGTTTAAAAGAAGAGTATGCCAAAATATTATCCAGCATAAAACTGCATAAAGTGTATTGCGGCTGTCTGTGCCAGAGAAATACACAGTAAGAACTTCGAAATGAAACATTTTGCAAAATTTGATGTTTGGTAACAACTTTTGCACAAAAGTTTCACAATGAATTTACCACTAAAACAAAACCTTAATAGCCAAGATTTAGCATTCATTACTCCAGCTAAGTGATGCGCTACATGGTCTTACCCTCAGCCTAAAGACAGAAAAGGAATTGTGGGATGCAGGTGGCCCTGATCTGGTAGTCACATCCTTTCTCTCATATGGTATGAATGCATGTGAGTGGCCCCCGTAATCTTGCATAAATAAATAAAATCCACATAACACGACTACATTGTTAGGGTTACTTAGTTTGTAGATTGTGTTTTCAAGGTTAAATGGGCAAACTTAATGATTAAATTCACCACAACTTGCTATGATTTTTTTTGTCTGTTTTTTTCAACTATAGACTATAACTTTTTTCTGGTTAAGGTTTTGTTGAGAAATATAACAATAATAATCATAATAATGATAACTTCCATTTAAATACCACCTTTCTATCTAATCAAATTTTCTAAACAAATGAGAGTAAGAATATAAATACACAAAATGAAAAACAAAAAACAAAAACAGAGGTCAACAGAGGATTAGAGGATTGTAAGCAGCTTTGAAGAGATGTGTTTTAGGTGGTTCACTTGGAGCAGCTTTTGGTGAACTTCAGACATCTACAACATAGAGTTGGCAATATTTGTAGAATATAATCGTTACTTTAAAGTCAGTGATACAAATTCAAGGACTAACTATTTCTTTGTAACCAGCCAGATGGTCTAATTGTTGTTTACTTTGAAATATAGAGGTATCAGACCATGCTCCTGTTTCTGTTAGCAGTCCCTGCTGTTTTAAAGGAAACAAAACAATCTGTGGAATTACGTTAGGAGATTAGAAATGAGTTTATCCAGCAATGACCAACATATAAGAGTATCTAAATTTTAATCTGAAGTAAGTTCCGTAAATTCAAAGACAAATACTGTAGTGTGGAAAGAAGTCAAGCTCACATGCAGTGGATAGATAATTAGAAAATGAACATAATAAGCTTGAAAAGGGTTATGTGAGGGAATAAGATAACCCTACATTGATGGATTCTCTATTACTATATGGAGTACAAGTGCATGAAATAATGCACATAGAAACTGCAGTCACATTGTTCAAGATTAAGAGAAAACATTTTGAGGCAGGTGATTAGGCAGTTAAAATTCTGACAAATTATAATGAATATAGTCAAAGAATTATAGCAATTTATATGAATATGAAAGTAAATCCAAATTATTCCATGGTCAGGATGAATACTCTTTTCTGATTGGCTGTCACGGTGTTGACTAAAACCATATGTACGCACACGTAGTTCGGCTCAAGCGTAATCATTCCTTTGAAATTATTCTACCAGCCAAGATGTTACTATGGCAACTGTAAACTGTCGAAGCTTCACTACTAATAAAGAACTAAAGACAATTTCAAGAACATACCTGCAACACAGCACAATAGCACCACTTTATGGACTAAGCAATCACAGTAAGTGCTCAAAACTGTGAGCATAAATTACAATAAGTTCATTACATGGCAAAATATAAAGGATGAACATCTGAAACATTTAAAAAAAAAATTAATCATCCCAGACCATGTTGGATGTCCTCTTACCAGCGTGTTTTTTTCAATTTTTTTGCAATTTACACAACTGCAATGGGGGGTTGTGCCCTTTTTCTGTAATATCCATTCATCTATCCAGCCATTTTCGACTGCTTATCCTGTTAAGGGTTGCAGGGGGGCTGGAGCCTGTCCCAGCTGCCTCCAGGCAAGAGTAAGGGTACACCCCCGGACAGCTTGCCAGTCCATCACAGAGCCAGCACATATAGACAAACAATCATTCGCTATCACAGCCATACCTTCAGTCAATTCAGAGCATCTGATTCACCTAGTCCCCACTTGCATGTCTTTGGACTGTGGGGAGAAGCCAGAGTACCTGGAGAGAACCCACGCAGACAGTAAGCAGCTGGGAGTAGTTCCCAGTAGACAAAATACATTACATATTTGACCAGTGATTTTTGGCAACCACCTTCATACAGCTTTTAGAATAACTCATCTACTTCTTAACACTGTTTCATGGCCATGGTATAAGCGGGATAATCCACTCATAGGTGTGCAAATATACACCTGCATATCCATGAATTCCTTAATGGTATACAGTACTGCCAGTTACAGCCAAAAATGAATCAAAGGAACACATTACAGATGCAAAGGTTAATACAGCTATGACATGCCTCTCTAATGGCAAGGTGTCATCGAATCAGATATAGTACTCGTGTTAAATGAGTATGTTCCAATAATGATTTGATGAGTGCCTATGTGCATGCTGGACAGCCAGTCACAACCATACCAAAGCCTGGTAAAGATCCCAAATCTGAAATTCAGCATCCAGAGTTATGCCACCATGTTTTCAATTCCCCTGAAACAATCTTAAGTTAAGTATAAGAAGAAGAATAATTTTAAAACATTAACAACAACATTATTATTATTATTATTATTATTATTATTATTATTATTATTATTATTATTATTATTATTGTTATTATTATTATCTTTTGGGGTTTTGGGGGGGGGGGGTTACTCTCCAGACCAGGTGATGGCGGTAATGCAATGCAACGTTGTTTGCAAACCGCCATAACTTTCTACAAGAAGAGGAAAATAAGACGAGACCGAAAATGGCGGCGACCATGAAAAACGTGGGAGAAATACGAAACAAAGTAATACTGGGAGAATTCGGTGTGAGAAATGTAAGTTCGTATCTTAAACATTCCGTTAATGTCGTGGCCGTCCGGTAAAGTTCACTGTACTGCGGGGAGCTGAGCAGTTCACGTTAACGTTATTACCACAGCTAGGTGTGTTCACATCTATGGATGAAGATGAACCAGTCTTCTCCTCAGTGCAGATGTTATTTTAGACATGCTAAACATGGCTGATATGCAACGTTACATGCGTAAATAACAATGTAACAAAAGCTGACATGTAATCTGACTTGTTTGCTACCAAGTAACAATGGCTGACATGTCACCTGACTCATGTAACAGTGGTGAGCATGTAACATCACTTGGGTTTGTAACGATATAACAATGACTAATATTGGGTTTATAACAAGGTCACGATGGCTGAAATGTAACGTGGATTATGTACCAATGGCTGCTCTAATTGTATATACTGTTGTTTTGTCCTTAAAATGATACTTGTCTTGTGTTTATAACGATGTAACAGTGGCTGACATGTCATGTGACCTGTGTTTATAATGACACAACGATAGCTGACATGGCGCTTGTGTTCATGATAATGCAACACTTGCTGACGGTGAATTGCCCTTATTACTAGTAGTTAAAAGATATGCCACTTTTAGAAGTTAGTGTTGAAAACCTCATAATGATAAGGAAGCCTTGATGAGATCACATTATTTGTGGCCTAAGTACCTGTTCATTTTTGTGGGCGTGAGTGTGTGTGTGTGTGTGTGTGTGTGTGTATATATATATATATATATATATATATATATATATATATATATATATATATATATATATATATAATTTTTATTTTTTTATTTTTTTTTTGCTTTTAGGTTCATACTACAGATTTCCCTGGAAACTACCCTGGCTATGATGACACTTGGGATGTGCAAAAGTTTCAAAAGGTACATATGTGTCCTATTTGTACTGTAAGTATGCTAGTTGGAAAACTGTTCATTACCATAATTAAGATATTCTTCAGTGGCGATAAATATGTGCTTATAACATAGTAGTATTTGTTTTGCCAAAAGCTTTTGTACAAATAGTAAAGTGAGGAGGAGTTTCCTTATTCAGACAAAATTGTGCTGAATACTTTAGTCTGCCTGCTGTAGCAGCAATGCACCATTTTCAATTTTTTTGCCAATATTTTACAATTGATTTGTCCAACAGCAAATATTTATCAATATTATCTTTATAAAAACATGTTTATATTAGATATATATTTACATTTTGTGCATTTTAAAAATGCATGTAAAATTTGTGCATTTGAAAAACAAATGCTTTCTTTATTTACTAAGTAAAAGCTTATAAATCATGTATTCATTGTTGTTTTCTCACCAATGATGATGAATGAAGAAAAAAATTTGGTAAAATCAGACCAACACAGATGTTTTTATTTAAAAAGGCAATAACTGCCAATGGTATGCGGATATTATGTTACATCCATAGTTAGTTCAAGCAGTCCTCACAGAATAGAGAGCACTAAGTACCTACTGTGTAAACATAGTACACTGCACATCTAGTACAATGCAGCTTCCAAAAAAAAAAAAAAAAATGCTGGAACTTAACCGTCATTGAGTTGACTGTAATGTGACTGTCTCAGAACTTCAAGATCGATGTTGTTCATCTGGATGAGACCAGTATGGAATTTGACATGGTGGGGATTGATGCAGCCATTGCCAACGCCTTCAGAAGAATCCTCCTGGCAGAGGTCTGTGTCCCATGTGATCATCTCTAGCCACTCCATGTGTTGAGAGCTGGCCAATATGTGGTTTTGGGAAGTTTTCAAAGAGAATGGTGTTGACTTTTTTCCTTTCATGCCAATCCTACATATTCCGATATGTGTGTTTGTGGTTCTAGGTGCCGACCATGGCAATAGAGAAGGTATTTATATACAACAACACATCCATCGTCCAGGATGAAGTTCTGGCCCACAGATTAGGCCTCATCCCAATTAAAGCGGACCCTCGCCTGTTTGAGTACAGGAACACTGGTAAAATAATTCATTTAGACCACAAGTGAAGTCTCCCCTTACCCACATGAGGAATTCTGTATATATTTTGTGTCTTAAGAATAATAGGGTTACCATCTGAATGTATTGATTATTTTAACAGTGTTTCCAGAATTTCAGCAAAAGGAAATGTAAATATATGCATGGCTGTGAATATTAGGTGTTTTGTTCATTGATGTAAGTAATAGATTCTCCCATCTACAACTGCAGAGGTAGATGGAGCAGCAAGATTGTTTATTATCCATCCATCCATCCATCCATTCTCTATACTGCTTTTCCATTAAGGGTTGCAGGGGTGGGGGAGCTAGAGCCTATCCCAGTTGACATTGGGCGGGGTACACCCTGGATTGGTCCTTCGACATGGTCCCCGGGGGAAGAGAGGATCGTACTAGCAACCATTTAGTTGCGAGACGGTTATGCTACCTCCGAGTCATGCCGCCCCATTGTTTGTTGTAGTAATTTTGATATTTGATGATAAAATAATAGTACAATTGAGATATAATAATGACAATGGAGTAGCATGTGGTTAAGTGATCCAGAGTTTTACCAACAGGAATTTGTAAGAGGAGAATACCCCATATAAATCAGTTAAATTCAGATCTCTATTCCTGTCATCAGAATTGTAAATGGCTAAAACTCCCTGCTGATTGGATCATCTATGTGGGCAGAGAGTTTGGGAACACTGCTCAACAACACCATTTTGGCTCATTGTGACCACAACAGGATAAGATCATCGCACCCTGGTGGAAGCTTGTACTGATTTCCTCATAAAGCGTCTTGGTACTCCCTGAGACAAGATCCTTCAATCATTAACATCGTTGAAGGCCAAACCTGACTGATTATGAAGGTCACAAATGTAAATTAAACCATTAGCAAGCATTGCATTTTGTGAATTGATAGTCTCTTGAGCAGTCTCTCCACTTTCGTTCGATTTTCTGTTCAGGGTAATCTCAGGTAGACTTAACATATTTCCTTTACAACTGACCATTGATCAATTTTGTGGCCAGAAAAATCTTGAAACTCCTCTTTGGCGATGGAAAGCAAATGTAAGGTTTTTGTAGTCCAGAGTGTGTAGCAGCTGCTGTCTGGCTTTGTGCGCCTACAATAGAACCAAATTATAGCTTGATGTGAGACTGAATTGGCTTCATGGAAGTCAGAGGTATAATAGAATGAATTTTATCAAATTAATGCAAAAACAAGAGGAATCATCATGAAACCAAAAGTTTGGACGTGTCTCATTAGAAAACTCCAGAACAGAAATGTCTACTACAATTATAGTTTAACTGGACTTTAACATGTTAATTTATGGTCTTTGTTTCAGGTGAAGAGTCTGCAGAGGAGGAAGGTTCAGAAATAGACACAGTTCAACTACATCTGAAGATTAAATGCAGAAGGAACCCTCAGGCCAGCAAAGACTCATCAGATCCCCGGGAGCTCTATCTGAACCACATGGGTAAGGTTCATTCCTGTTCCACACAATGGAGGTTGAAGCTACAGAAGTCTAGTTTATTTTAATATCACTTGAATTACATTGAGGTGAAATGTTATGGAGTTGATCTATGTTTCCATATTGTTACTGCAGCTAAATTCTCAATAAAGCTGCCATTGACTTCCGTTTTTGGCAATAGGGCAAGTATGAAATTTACTGAAACGTAGCTCCTGGCGTGATGCTAAAATTCCCATTTGAAATAGTGTTCACCAGACGGCTCATTGAAGCATGACTGGGATTTCTGTTACATTTTCATTGAGAAATGTGTCGCCAGTTCTATCCATTAACCAGTATAAATCGGAACTCTTATTCAGAAAATGTTTTCAAAAATCAGATTATGGTATCGGTCTGTAATATAAAAAATAACCCGCTTTTTATCGCTAGCATCTGTTGGACTCAACTCTGTACATAAACATGACCTGCACAAAGCCAAACACCATGGATCCATTCATTCATGTCAGTAGTCTACATGGTGATTTGCACCTAGTATCACTGTCTTAGTGCTGCTGCTGCTACAGAGTGTCTCTGACAATATAAGGTGGAATATTTCTTGATTTAAGGCATCCTCTCCTTTGCTGTCTCGTTAGTTTATTCAAGGGACATAAAGTGGGTCCCCATTGGGAACCAGGCAGACGTATTTGCAGACTCCAACATCGGACCAGTACATGATGACATACTGATAGCTCAGCTACGACCAGGACAGGAGCTGGACATCATTATGCACTGTGTCAAAGGAATTGGTGAGTTTCTGTATTATTGGTCACAGCTCAGGACAGGAACAAGTGTATGTTATTTACATTTGGAATAAGTATCTTAATCCTGTATAGAGGGTTGATTTTGACCTGAAAGGTATATGTGTGACAAAAAAAAACATAAATTCTCTGATCTGTCAACAAATATGTTCTTGAATAAAGCTAGAACAACTAAATTTGATGCTCCGAAGAGCAACAGTCTTGTTTGTAATAAATGAGCACTTGTTTTATCATAGTGGGTGCATACTTGATCACGGATGCAGGAGGAAATGTCCAATTCCACTACGTTTTCCATACAATAACCCTGTTCACCCTTGGGGAGCTCTGTGATGGAGAAGATGTGAAAGTCTTTCTAGTAGATCACATTTAGCTAGATATATTCTCTCTGAACCTGGTGGGTGGGAGCAGATAGCCACTGACCCTAAGTTGGATCCTGATTTTTCAATGTCAAGAGGGCCTCTTTCCTTGCCACTGGGGCAGTGTGCCTGTTGACTATTTTTATAAAGAAAAAAAAAAACCCAAACCAATCTTTGATCCCATCATCAAGACACTCAGTGTTGCCTGTTGTTCTTTGAGCAGGCAAGGACCATGCCAAGTTCTCTCCGGTGGCCACAGCCAGTTATCGTCTGCTGCCAGAGATCACGCTGCTGGAGCCAGTGGAGGGAGAGCAGGCAGAGCGCCTCAAACGCTGTTTCTCACAGGGAGTTATAGAGCTGGAGGATGTCAACGGTAAGAGTGATCAACTTCACTGGTGTGAAATGATACAGAAGGCGACTCTTCAGACATGATGAAACAAACTCAGGAGGACTGTTTTATTACATGATGACAAGCGATTTTCTTGATCAAAAATTCATTTTGCTTATTCTGCAAAATGTCAGAAAAATGGCATGTGTCCATGTACCCATCTGCTCTGTTTTGTTTGACTGACAGTCCAAAAGCCAAATACAGTATATTGAATTTACAGTGATGACCAAGTTACAATGCATTTTAGTGGAGTTTATCTTCGCTAGCGTTTTCTCTTTCAGGGAAAAAGTTTGCCAAAGTTGTAAACAGTCGCCTGGATACGTGCAGCAGGGAAGTCCTCCGGCACGATGACTTGAAGAATATGGTGAAGCTGGCACGAGTCCGAGACCATTTCATCTGTACGTCCCAAAATATTGAATGAATGCCTTTTTTATTTTCAGCTCACAATTAAAAGTAACTGCATGAGTGTTGGAGGCACGGTAGTGCAGTGGGTAGCACTGTCGCCTCACAGCAAGGTTCCGGGTTCAAGTCCCGGCTCGGGCACAGGATCTTTGGAGTGGAGTCTCCATGTTCTCCCTGTGCCTGCATGGGTTTCTGTCTGGTACTCCAGCTTCCTCCCACAGTCCAAAGACATGCAATTGGGGACGAGGCTGATTGATACTGTAAATTGTGCGTAGGTGTGACTGTGAGTGTGAATGGTTGTCCGTCTATATGTGTTGGCACTGCGATGGACTGGCGACCCATCCAGGGTGCCTCCCCCCCCCCAACCCTTAACAGGATAAGCGAAAGGAAATTGATGGATGAATGCATTAGTGTTAGCTAAAAGGAACTGTAGCTTATCCCAGCTGACCTAGGACGAGAGGTGGGATACACCCTGGATAGATCACTAGTCCATCGCAGGGCATATAGACAAACAACCACTGGTGTTTAAAAATTCTAACCAAAACACTTACAGCTTGGGTGGCATAAACGTGTGAGTGTGTGAGTGTTTACATATATATACAAATATTTCCCTATTTTAATGTGCATTTTCAGGGGTTTATGTGGGGTTATATACTGTATGTGTATGTGTGTATGTATATATGTGTGTGTGTGTGTATGTGTATATATATATATATATATATATGTGTGTGTGTGTGTGTGTGTATACACTGTATATGGGTGAAGCTAATAGCTGCCATCATAGTAGGAAAGTCTCAATCCTGATTGTTACAGAGGCCATTTAAGAGGGACGAGGCAAAACAAGGTAGTAGCTTGTAGAACATTCTCTAACAGGTGGTGGACCTTAGAAGTTGGTTGTACACACCATTGTAAGCAAATGGCAATGTATATTCTGACACTCCTCTTCTTGGTTCTGTGAGTATTGTTCACCTCTTGGAGAACAAAGTGGTTTAAATAAATCACACTACAAATAGGGTATTCTAACTTCTTTCACCAAGCATTAAAAAAGTAAGATTACACAATTCCTTATTTGTTGAGAACCCCTTTAGATGGCTCTCAATGGCTTCTAAGCATTTAGTTTGAGCAGTACCTCCTGTCTGTCTTCTGATGGATTCTTCTATTCATTCAGTCACTGTAGAGTCTACAGGCATCCTACCTCCAGATGTTCTTGTCACAGAAGCCATCAAAGTCCTCATGACCAAGTGTCAAAGGTTTCTCAATGAACTGGAATCTGCAGACATGGAATGAAGTCATGGAGCAAGCCCACTCTGATCCACCACCCTGGCCTGGATGTGTAATTGTACGACCCACTATCAGGACTGGGCTTGAAGTTGCTTGGGTGAAAAATCTCTGCTGTTTGGCTCGATAAGGAAAGTTATTCGACTGTTTTTTCTGACATTTATGTTGAATTGTCTTGTATTTTTTTGTACAGCTTCACAGAAATAAAGATGCTGAATGAATTTCTTTAGTCCTTTTCACTTAATCTAGAATTGTCTCTGGCATTCTAATAAATATAACATGAATAAAATGAATTATTTATGCTTTCCAATCTTTCACTAAAAATAAGGAGAGGAGCCGGATAACTTAGGGCTCCGGCTACCACTCCTGTGCAAAAGACCCTAGAAACCAAAAATAATGCTGCATATTGGGAGGGTAAAGCTCTTGGTTGGATAATGGCACACGAGTTCTTGCAGATATGATGGCATATTATGACATATATTCGAAGAATAATTTTGCATTCTATTTCGGATTTGACAGGGAGCCGTGACAGAGGAGCAAATAAATGAGAAATCACTAGTTCTTGTCAATATATGCACAGCAGCCTTTTGGACCAGCTGGACTCTTGGGAATTACGATAGGAGAAAAACAGCAATCCAGCCTGGAAGTAACAGGTGCATTGTCTATTTTGTCTGCATCTTGTTGAGATAGGATGTGCCTGAATTTAAGGATGTGACATCAATGAAAATGGGCAGTCTTGGGGATTTGTTTAATTTAGCAGTTCAAGGGACATGCTGGTTGGTTTCATGTGGACTTATTGCGTGCAACTGCACATCATCTGCGTTACAGTGGAGAAAAATGGAGAGATTCCAATGATATACACCCTATATGAGTAATGTTCACCCCTTGTCTGAAATCAATAAATCTTTACCAACTATTAAAAAACAGATTGACAGGCGGATTGGGCCGGCGTTCGCAATGATGCGGGTGCTAAACCAGTCCGTTGTGGTGAAGAAGGCGAGACTCTCGATTTACCGGTCAATCTACGTTCCAACCCTCACCTTTGGTCATGAGCTTTGGGTAATGATCGAAAGAACAAGATCGCGAATACAAGCGGCCGAAATGAATTTCCTCCGCGGGGTGGCTGGGCTCTCAGAGATAGGGTGAGAGGCTCAGTCATTCGGGAGGGACTCAGAGTAGAGCCGCTGCTCCTCCATGTCGAGAGGAGTCAGTTGATATATATAGTTAGGGCATCTGTCTTCATACAAGACATGATAATTGCAGAAGTAGCATGACACTGAGCGAGCGAAATCAATAGAATGAGTCTGACACAGACAGGACAGAGTAGAGTTGTGAAACAAGAAAAACAGATAAAGTTGCTTCCACAGCCTCACCGAGAGAAGTGGGACAGGAACAGATGGTGCTGGCACGACGACCAGATAGAAGAATCTGCCTGATAACAACGATCAAAAATACACACTTGCACGCAGAAGCGATCACATAAGCACCTCCTTGTAACACATAAAACTGGAAAAGATAGTTGGATCGTTGGACTTCTTGCCCCAACGCCAGGGACGACGCATCTGCGTATGCTGACTCCAGGATAGGGGAAGACGATCTCCAGAGCTCTGTATTCTTTCCTGTTAATCTGAATAAATTCTTTTGAACTAACTGGAAGGTGTCCTGTCCGGATTTTGAACAGCGCAATACATATACTCTGTGGGTCCTTCTGATTGATTAATGATGACTTGTTGAAAAATTCCTACAAAAATCAATTCAGTTTGTGACGTTGGGCTGGTGTGGGTGAAGCAGCATGCGGTTAGCAGAAAGTCGGATAGCAGGTTAGCATCAGAGAGGCGGCAGACAGCTTGCTGGGAGTTTCCACAGTGTAGCTTTATTTCTATCAAACTAAAACATAAACCATACAAAGCCGGGTTTCTACGGCGTTATATCTACGAGTCATACATGAGCAGTAGAACATAAGCAGCTTGTAACCTTCACCAACTTCACGTTACTTGAGAGTGCTCCTTCTCGTCGGGGAAGAGAAGAGAGAGAGAGAGAGAGAGAGAGAGAGAGAGATCGGAGCATAGAGGCAATCTGTATACAACAAAAAGGAAGGAGCCACCTTGTGGCGCAATCTGGTATTGCAATATCGCATTCTGGCTGTTACAAGTTTACTTATATGTGCTTGACGGAGCGCCAGCTTGCGCCATGCCCATGGCTGTAAATTCATTTTCTCCACACCAGTACGTAGCAATAGATCACCCCTTTCTTGTTTGCGAAATACATTTAAGCGTCGATGGGAAGAGAGTTTAACGACGTGAGGATGGCGGCCTCTGGAGGAAAGCAGCATAGCGGTTTGTCTCCTGATCGTGAGCGTTAGGCTGTTGGCAATAACTGTGGACTGTGATTGGTCAGGGGTCATGAAATGACGGATCAGGAAGTGAGGATGGGATGGAAATTGGACGCCGGAGTTTTGTTTCGGATGAGTGGACTGAAGTTAAACGTAAAAATAATGATAGCCGGTTCTGATGGTAATGTTATGGCCAAAGGAATAAAAACGGTGAAAAGGAGTAATGATGAGTTCAAGGTATTTATCAAACTGTTGCAAGATGGGGCTACTTTGGACTAATAGAGTCCATTCCAACGAACCAAAACACTACATAAAGGAGCACTAAAAAACCAACAAGAAAATGGTTCTTTACTGGTAGGATGTAAAAGTGAGGAACCAAAACAGGAAGCAATAAAGATAGATAAACTCAATGGACAGAGAGTGAAGTGTTCAAAAGTGTATGATAAAAAGCTCTGAGAGGCGTAATCAGAGGGTTTCCTTTGAGTGACTCAGTGGATTAGGTGAAAGGAATAAAAACTAAAGCTTCCCCCTGTGCCTGCGTGGGTTCTCTCCGGGTACTCCTCCCACAGTCCAAAGACATGCAAATAGGGACTAATTGGCTAATTGGATACTCTAAACTGAGCATAGGTATGACTGTTACTGTGAATGGTTGTCTGTCTCTATGTGTTGGTCCTGCGATGGACTGGCGACCTGTCCAGGGTGTACCCCGCTGCTCGCCCGAAAGCCGCTGATAGGCTCCAGCCCCCCGCGACCCTTAACAGGAAAAGCGTCGGCTAGTGTTGGAAAAGTTGACCACTTGATCCATACTCCAGTCCAGTTGGTGGCGGTAATGCACCAAAAAGCTGATTGTCAACTGCCTTTCAAAAGAAGAAGATGAGTTTAACGACGTCATATTAAGAAGCCAGGAGTTAGACACGAAAGGAGTATGGGCATGTTTGTGAGTGTTCTGAAGTCCGTACTGTAAATAAATGATTCGATAATAGAGAAGCTCGTCTCTTTGCGCTGGACAAGGGAATGGTGCTGCTAGCAGTCAGTATGAATGAAGTAATTCAGAGCTAAAGAGTATTCTTCGGAAGCTTGGAACAGGTCTTTTTTTAAAATCTGATCTAACGTCTCAGGCCAGTTTCAGCATTTTTTCACTTGTTGGAATTACTATGTGTCAGGTGGAGGAACACTATCAACTGGAGCAGGAGGAGGAGCCCAGGTAGGTCTGGATACTGGTCCCCGCTCCTTACTGGCAACTGCAGCTTACTGGTGACCACTTACGTGTTATTGCTCACTGTTATTGCTGATTGCTGCTTAGTGGTTCCTATTAGTTACCCATTACTGCTACTTTCTGGTGACTGCTGCTTAATGGTTATCACAGTTTACTGGCTACTTGTTACTACTGCTGACAGGTTGTTGGTGCTTACTGATTACTGGCAGTTACTGATTACTGGTACTTAGTGGCTGCTACTTACTGGTTACTAGTTCGTGGTTACTGCTTTAGTACAGCTTTTGCTGGTATATTTATACCAGAGATCAAGGGTGAAACTGCCTCAGTTTTGTGGTCTTCCTTTCAGTGCTAAAGCCTCAAATAAAATGGCTGATGCATTAGATGATTAGATTAGATTAGATTAGCATGATCTTACTGTGGGTTTGACTGATACACTGGATCAGTGTGGGTCATACATTAGTTTTCATTAGTCCTGCTGGATTCCCAACTGCCTTAGTTTAGATTATTGCACATTTGTTAGGGATAGACACTAATCCTGAGGCTGTCATCCACACTGTTTGCATGTGGGTCAAGCAGTTCTATACCACCGTATTAGGATTCATTTTTGAATATTCCTTAAAATGCTAACTTCAGTCATGATATTGAGTGATATAATTAAAACTTTCTGCTGCCATCTGTACTGTGATTCTGTCTTGGTTCTCATGATGGCTGTTTTTCCTCTCTATTTGTTAGAATTTCCAAGAATTGTGTCAAATGCAAAGAAGCCACTGCAGTTGTGGTCATTAGAGCGGGAGATACTTTCTGCAGGTAAGATGTGGGCACACTGCTCCACTGGTCTCTACTACTGGCAGGCTTCATTAGCTAAATCTGAAAACTTAGACAGCAGGGGTGAATGGCCGGTCTATAATGCCAATATGAATTGTTGTAGGGGGGATTTTGTTTTTTGAATGAAATGAACTGAACCATAAAATGATTTATCAAACCTGTAATCAGGTATCAGGTATCAACTACATGGATAAATGTCCACAGGATATCAAAAACAAAACTGTAAAAAAAAAACTACAACATGAATAATAAGACAAAGTTTTTTTTCCATTAACAGTGCTGGGATTTTTACTTATCAACATGAGCACAGTCATCAGTGGATGATTATTGATTATCTAAAAGTTTTGGGGCTCTTGCAAGCAGCAAAAAATGTGTGAACATCTACGTAAATGATTGATGTGATGATTGAATCTTTTATGATTTTTATGGAAAATGTGACAGTCCTGGTTAAAGTTTGTACAGTATATCACTGAGGCCCTTTACTCAGGGATATGATGACCCTTTGGATTTGTCAGTCATGTTGTAAGACTTCACAATATAAAACCAGTCTGAACGAGCTCTGCTGTCAGCTTTAGTCCAAAGTGCTGGCTTGGTCCTTTAGTGGCTACTAAGCAGCTAAATTGTATTTTGAACTGAAGGACAGCACAGATCAACTTTGCCTGAATCCTGCAATTCTGAAATTATTGTGTCTTTCATTTATTTGTGATTAGGGCAGTTACGTCTTCCACAGCTGACAACAATTTCATGAATAAAATAATTTAAGGACTATACCATAAGGATCTTGTTTACTGAAATGATGTAGCATGTCTGATGCTGTATGTGTGAGATGATGTTCACATTAAATACATTGACAAGTTCAAACTGACTTTGCTTGAATTCATTTGTTGTTATTGTTGTATTTGTTTTTTTTCTAATTTTTTTTAACTTTTCAGGAACTGTTTTAAGGAATACTTCATTCACAAATTCCGGGCCATGCTTGGCAAAAACAGAATCATTTTCCCTGCAGAGAAGGTACGCGCGTTGCTTTATTTTTACACTTTATTTCTCTCTCTTAAATAGTATTGCAATTTTATCAACGTAGCCCCAAGTTATCACAATTGAGGTTATCTCAGAGCACTTGTCGACCTGTAGAGCAGGTATGGATCACTCTGTTTATAACAAGTCCACCTTAAGCCAGCACTTGGTGACAGTGGCAAGAAGGAAAAAAACTTCAGAGCAGAAGCAGACTGAGGGAGGGCTGTAGTCTGCCTCAACTGGCTTGGTTTCTCTAATTATGTTGAATGTCTTTTTATGTTTGTTTTATGTAAAGCACTTTGAATTGCCCTGTTGCTGAAATGTGCTATACAAATAAACTCGCCTTGCCTTGGTTGAGAAAGTGAGAGCGTGAGTAGAACGGAAGGGGATTAATTTCCAATATACTTTTCAAATTGGAAAACTACAGGAGATCAAAACACAGCCAGGTAGATTGAGTTTCAGCTGCTATGTTTAGTGTAGTTATTGCATTTTTATCTTTAGAAAGAATTTCTTGACATCTTGACAAGGTATTTAATGATGATAAAAAAATTATCATGGGGGGTTGCTACTCCTCTCCAGACAACTCCGTTCCCCACTTTGGGAGCCCCTTTCGAACACCAATTCCTGTCAGAACACAGCTTTACATAGTGTCCAGATCGCAGCAGTGTTCTGGTGCAGTCTGATCATGAGGGACTGCATGTCATCACCCAGAAGTCACATATGAATAGACTGATTTTTCTGTGTATTGGAACTTCAGATTGGTGTAAAGGAAATAAAATGACCAAGAACCAAGTGATAATTTGTGATGACAGGATTTGTAATGATGATGAGGTTGTTCAGGAATTGTGATGGTGTCTCTTTGGTTGTAGGTGCTGCTGGCGGTATCTGGGGGTCCTTCTTCCTGCTCGATGCTCAGTCAAGTGCAAGAGGTCTGCCTTTGTCTTTTCTCAGAGGAATTTTATTGTTATCTGGGGTAACAGAGAAATCAGATAAAACCTAAACAGCCAATATTTCAGCTTTCAAATTTCCTACAAAGTACCTGAAACTCTAATTCATTAAGCACATGAGGTATTTGTGGTGAGCATGTTGTTCAATGGTATCTTGCTGTGACCCACCATGACAGTTATTCAAACTTAGAGCTCTAACCTGGATAAACAAGCTAAGAGACAGGGCCATCAGGCTTTGCCTTGTGTCTGCAAGAATAAATTCAAGATTTAAGACTTCTCTTTTTATGAGGAAACATTTCATGAATGAATCCCAGTGGTCATCTGAAATACTGAAACGTCAGCAAGGAGACAACAATGTACTGCAAACTAAGGGCTGCTTTTCTTTAATGCGGAAAAAACAGAAGTCTGGCTTCTTTCAATGATGGAATAGTGTGATAGATGATAAATGTCTGCTCTAAATATCAGTGTATATCCTGATCTAGCCCAATGTGGATCTTATCTAACTTTCATTCATTTGAAAGCCTTTGCTTCCTCCCAGGGTTTGAGCCAGAATGCACACAAGAGGTTGAGATTCATGCCGGGCATTGTCTACATAGATGGTACTTGACATGAAGACAGTTTTTTTTTTTTTTTTTTTAACTTTTCATTTCTGACATGATTATGTACCCAACAGTTGACAGTGGATGTGTGTGTTTCTTCCCAGAGGGTGGTGCTGTGGGTCAGTCTGTGGAGGAGAGACAGAAAACTGTAGTTGAGCTCCAAAATGTGTTGAAAGCTACTGGGTTCCCCTTCCACAACGTGCCTCTGGAGCAGGTCAGTATGGATGCATGAGGGCTTGGCCAGCAATCTCCTCATTATTTCAACACAATTCACGAAGGGCTTCATTCAAACATGTGTTTGATAGAAATCGCTGGGTCATTTTACATGACAGAGGCACATATATTCTGGCTTGTCACATCAAGCTGTGCAGTGCTGGAGGACAGAGAGACAGAACCCATTACTATGGGTCAGCTTTGCTGCTTCGTGTGGTTGGCCTTAATTTAGTTTTATGCCATTGTGTCCAGCCACACAATGAAAGCAATGGGAATGTAAAGTTTCATTCAGCAAGAAAGAAAGTGAGTTCCATCCATCCATCCATTTTATTCTGCTTATCCTGTTAAGAGTCGCAGGGGGGGCTGGAGCCTATCCTAGCATCCTTTGGGCGAGAGGCGGGGTTCACCCTGGACAGATCGCCAGTCCATCACAGGGCCAACATAGAGACAGACAACCATTCACACTCACAGCCACGCCCACAGTCAATTTAGAGAATTCAATTAGCCTAGTCCCCAATTGCATGTCTTTGGTTGGACTGTGGGAGGAAGCCGGAGTACCTGGAGAGAACCCACGCAGGCACAGGGAGAACATGCAGACTCCACACAGAAAGATCCCTGCCCGAGCTGAGACTTGAACCCGGAACCTTCTTGCTGTGAGGTGATAGTGCTAACCACTGCACCACCATGCTGCCCAAGAGATTGTTGCATGACATTAGCAGGCACACAAAATGATCTAATGCTGTGTTTCTATTTGATTTTGTGTTTTTATTCAAGTAGAGTCAGTGCATGTAGCTGTTACTGTGCCATGGAAAGCCATTTTCCAGTGGTGGAGCATCACATTTCTGAATCTCTCCTCCCACTTTGTTCTCACTGGATCATTGCTCAGCTGGAACAAAACCATGTTTGAGATGTGCTGTCATTGTCATTGACATGTCATCAGAGCCCAAGCCCCAAGCCCTAAGGCTTTAGAGGAGGAGTCTCAAGTATCACCTAGAAGACTGGGGTTTGAACCTGTACTGTTTTACCATACACTATTTTTTACCTTTTTTTAGGCTTAATATTTTCATTTTGTAAATTACTATTTCCCATTTTTAAGTAAATTCTATACTTCTTCAGATCCCTGTCAAGTTTAAAGTAAATTGGACGAGTCATGGTGGAGACATTAGGCTCTTAACTGTTCCAATACTGATTCAGTTGACAATTGTGTTATCAATTATCTCCCCTCAGGTTCTGGACCTTCCAAGTTCTATTGTAGTGACGGCGCCCTCACAGAGACCTGCCAGCAACTACAAAGCAGCTGTGAATGATTTCATTAAGAGTGACAGTAGCAGCTGCTTGACACCAGGCGAACACGATCACACATTAGCTCCTGATGTCTCGGAGACCCAGACCCAGTTACTGCAGCAGCTGATTGGCTCTGCTGGGACACAGACCGCCAGAGAAGACCTGCTGAATACATTAAGGTGCATTTACAATACTGGTGTCAATGCTGTCGATGTGTATTCAGGTTTAACCTCAGTCACCGATTATTTTTTCCACCGAGAATTCTCTACAGTTTCTCATGAGACATCTTAAGATGAGCAATGGACTCACGTACAGACAACTATACTAAAGAGTTTTGTACAATGGCTCTAAAATGCTTAATTTTAAATGTTGGTTGTTTTTTCAGTATTATGAGTATTATATTTTGAAAAAAGTATTCAGTTCAATGCAATTGTGAAAATTATATTATATATTAGAGGGACTTTTTTACTGAAAACCCCATTAAAAAGATAACTGTTGTGATGGGGATCTGAATCAAAGATGTTTCTTAAGTCTGTATACTGTATGAAGTTTCGGCAGGATATTTCTGCAGCACTGCATTATGTGATTTGAAATGGTATTTTGACACAATATTGCAATTTTCTGCTGTTTGAAAACATCAGGAGGCCGTGCTGTGATTCATTTTGCTGAACTGCACGGCAGTCAGGAATGCCCTTCATTTCATATATACACATTTTGCTTTAATTTCACCATAATCTCGTTTCATCCAGAGTCGTTCATGCACACCAAATACTATTTTTCAAAATTAATCTAAGTTAATCATGGCAAACATCAAAATAAATGAATATGAATAGCTGCTAGGTATTCAAGGTGACAGTACACATCACTGCAGAGGGTTCAGTCATTATACTGTATTTTTCTGGACGATCATACACAGAGGTGATTGAGGCCCTAAAGTCCTCTCTGCTGATGTTACCAAGCAATATAATATACAGATAGTTGTGTACAATGATCATTGACACATATCACAACTTGGTTGTATCTGGGTATGGCTTAATTAGTCGTGCCTCGTCTTGTTTTGTTGTTATTGTTTTATATCCACTTCTGAATTTTGTTTGCCTTGCCTTTGCCCCGTATAAGAGTCACCGCAGCGTAAAAGTGTGCGTGCGTGTTTGTGTGTGTTCTCCTCAAAGGCAGCATCTGCTGGTGCACACAGCTCGTCGTGAAGGCTACAGTAAACTGATGCTCGGAGACAACTGCACCAGACTCGCTATTAAACTTCTCATCAGCATATCACTGGGCCGAGGAGCTCAACTGGCTCAAGACACCGTATGTATATGTGGAGGAAATGGATTAATTTTACAGTGTTTTAGTTTCTGATAATGTAGGATATATGAAGAAAAAAAAAGATTTAAGTTGCTAAGTGTAATTTGTGTGTTCACAGGGTTTCTCAGACTCTCGCTTTGGTGACATCATATTGGTGAGGCCAATGAGAGACTACTCTGCTAAAGAGATCACTGACTACAATTCCCTGTTCAACGTGCCTTCTGTTGTCAAAGCCAGCCTTGACACCACGGTAAAAATCTCACAACTGCAAAACTTAGATCAAATAAAGCACACAAGGAGAGAGCTGATGTGGTCAGTAGTCATGACCATGAACAGCTGACGTTTCCAGTCTCTGAAAGACTTAGTATTTGCCATTCCTTACGTCTGTCCTTACACACTCCCATGAACAATGTTACCGTCAGGTATATTTACTCAGTTTGGTTTTGTGATCCCACAGACAAAAGAGAGAGCCAGTATCCAGAGTCTGACTGAGAGCTTTGTCACAAAACTGCAGGCCGACTTTCCCTCCACTGTCAGCACCATCTACAGGTCTGTCAGCATGCTCAAATGGACATAATAATATTGTTACTCACTTTTTCTCATTTTTGTGAAATGCAATGAACTCTTTCTACACACACTTAAAACCATAGTTATTTCAACCACTTATATGCACCCTATAGGACAAGTGAAAAGCTACAGACAGCCTTTCAGAGCTTGTCGAGTGCTGACCCTGCCCACAGATGTCTTCTTTGTGTGTGTGCCCTGGATACCACTGTTGGTGAGTGGTGACATGCCTGACATTCCTAGGCCTAAGTTTTTTTATGTCTTCTTATTAACTGGCAATGGTTTCAAATTTGGGATTGTGATTACATCACAGTGACTCATAGAATGCTTGTTAATGTTTAGATACATAAATAAACTGTTGTCCTTTTTGGTTTAATGTTAAAACTGTTAAGTGAAAAATATGGACAAACCTTTTCATTTGAATAGTTTAGGATCAATGCAGTCCTGAAGTAATGATGTACTGGAACCAGATTGGTATATTCATACGGAGGAAATCAACTCATATCAACCAACAAGAATGTACTTTGTTCATTTCAGTGGTACTTATGCCCTGAGGCCAGATTATTGAGGGAGGGAGGGCTGTACACAGAAACAATGATCTTTCAGTAAAGACAAGTAAATGAATCATGGAGCCTAGGGATGTCCACATTAACCAGCTAACCTGTTTAACTGACCACTAAGATTTTAACCGGCAATGCTATTGGTTAAATAGTCCGATATTTGCTTCATATGCTGACTGCTGCTTATCAATCAATTATTGCAACCGACGATATGTCAGGTGCATATCCATTTTACACTAAGTCAAAGAAAAAAAGGCAATAATCATAATAATGATCAAAGTAAACAGACACCGGTGATTCCACAGCTCTGAGTACTTGCCAAGTAATGCCAAGATGTTTCTCCTGAGACTAAGGATGAAGCCCCTCAACGAACTAACAACCCATGTTTGTAAGACAATTTCCTATCATCATACACTAATGTGACAGGTGACCTTTTAATCAGAACCACTAGCAAGGTGCTATCACTGCAAAATGGTTCCATGATAGTCAAGACAGCCTTAATGCACAGGCTTACCTGGGCTGAAGCCCAGGGGCCCACCGAGTTTAAGGACCTGTCATTTTGGGGACACGATGAGCTGAAAAAGTCAAATTGTTTTGTAACTTGTCAGTTTTCCTGTGTACTGTATAGCCTCTTTTATAAATATGGACTACTTTATGTTGCAGTAACATGTTATGCGTGTTATTAGGTGTGCATTGATCTGTATATAGTTCTGTTACGTTCTGGATTCTACAAGTAAAGAGCTGTTTAACTTAGTTCATCTCTTCAGCATCTTTATTAATAATATAGTTGTGTTAATAGGTCACACAACACCCTGTCAGTCATTTTACACCCCATTCGAGGCTGCTGATTGATCCAAATTAACCCTTTGCTAAGCCCAGCCCTGCCCCCCGATGTGTCAAGTTTTCACCCTTTTCTCGAGTGAGTTGCAAAATGACAGGAAAAAAGAATTTTGAGAGCGGTGCCCACAAAAAAATTAGCTCTAAAAATGTAAAATTGGGGAAAAGAGTTACTTAAGAGCAAAGCTGGCAGGAGTCTTTAAATCGTCATCATTTAAATGATAGTGGGCTCACAGCAGGACACTTACTATCTAACCCCCCGGAGGCAGCAGATGAAGCGGAGGTGGGGTCCTTATTATCATAAGTTGTTGTTTTAAAAGGGCCTTCTGTGTTTATGTTCAAGTGAGCTCATTGGAATACTTGCTGTAGTATGCCCTGAAAGAAACGACTACTTTCTGTGATGTAGATTACCTACACATTACAGTTTTTAATAATGAGACTTGGTAAATTTGGGGGATGGGACAGGGCCTACAAAACCTCTCAGCCTCGGGGCCTACCAAAGGTGGCCCTGATGATAATGTAGGTTTTCTCTTTCCATGGAATTAATGGATAGCATGTTGACTCGACGCTATGTCTGAATAAAAACCAGGAGACCAGCTATCTTCTGTAATTCAGGAGGACTCGGGTTGGACTGGCTTCAACCTGTTAGCTGTCTATATAGTTCTTCCATTCCCAGGAGCTGCATTTTTCTGACAATGTGTGTGAATACACTGTCATTTGCACATAGAAGTAAAGCCTCTAGTATGAAAAAAATATTTGGTGATATTTTCAGTGGGTCAGACACTCATTTGTACTTTTTATTGATTGAGTATGAAAAAAATATTTGGTGATATTTTCAGTGGGTCAGACACTCATTTGTACTTTTTATTGTGCTCGTTAACCAATTGATAACCATCGGTGCTGATTAATGGTTATTGTTAAGATGGCCATCCCTAATGGAACCACCTCAGAAATGATCACAGGTCTCCTCACTTTTCTTACTTTTTTGGTCCTTGCATAAAAGACTCTTGAATTCAAGCTTGTGTCTCTCCTCAGAGGATGCTTCAGCCTTCAAGGCTACAAGGATCTCAGAGCAGCTCTCGCAGAATCCATCAGCAGGTGCTGACAGTGCTTTGGTCCCGTCGGGTACTGTAATTGGACACACCATCCATGACTGCTGAACATAATCTTGAAGTTTTACTTTAGATGAAAATTCTTCAGGGACAAATTGAACTTGTGATTTCACCACGATGATGGGTTTTCAGAAAAAAAATTGTGTCGCAGTTGTTGTTACTTACTGAGGTCACTACAGGAACAATGAAGTACTACCAGTAATAATACAGTAATGATTCCATATTCCAGTTTTTTTATGGTTGTCACTGCATGTGTGTTCTACAGATTCTATTTTTACCTTTCAGCATTGTTGAGCAAGTCTGTTATCACCATGACATACAGATTATTTTTAAGCTTTGTTTGAAGCAATATGTAGTTGTGTTTGTGGCACAAGGACGCTATGGCCAATGAATGATGCCTTCCTCTATCACAGACAGCCTAAAGACATCCCCATGTGGAGTCAGAGCAGCAAACAGCATGACACACAGTTTTCAGTAAAAAAAACAAAATTACCCCAAAAAAACCCAATGATCTTTAAGTGTTATGTGTTATGTTGACATCAATTTAGCATGATGAAAAAAAATATCATTATTGATGGCTATTTCAAAGCAGCTGAGCAAGTTTAATGATCGCAGGTACAGGAGAGTGTCACTGGACTGCCGGAGCTCTGCTGTTTAAGTGGCAAAATAGTTTAATCCCTGATGTATAGATGGTAGAGAGTATAGTCGGTCAAGGTATTATTGATATTGTAACAAGTTTAAGAGGATATAGATTTTTGATAAGATATTTATATCAAAAGTTAAACAAAGCCAAACCCACCCCCTCCCACCCCTGGCAATGTCTCAATGAAGGGTGTAGACATACTCTGGGCTACTTTATGATGGCTCAGGTCTACACCCCAGATTTTTTTCTGTGTTTTTTAGTTCTAGTTGCAGTACAACCAGAGGTGACTGGTCCCAGGGGACAATGCTGCTCATCTGGAGTAGCAGGGGACTGTGGGAGATCAGCAAAGGGCAGAGGCTGCCGTTCATACGCAGGGTAGGTGTCCGCTGATATTTTCTTAAAGTAGGAATCATTCGCATTCAATAAATAATCAAGGACTGTTAGTCACACGTTGGCACAGTGTTTAGCACTGTTGCTTCATTGTGCAAAGGTCCCAGATTTGATTCCCAGCCATCCCAGATGGAGAAAGATCTGGGTTTGGTCTCATAGCACTGCATGTGGATTTTGTTGAATCTAGTTACAATGAAAATAAATATATTCTTTATTGAATGGGAAAACACTCATCGTTTCAGTAGTCATTCATGTAATCATATAGATTAAGATGACTCCAATAAAGAAATAGTATTAATACTATTTGATGTTTAGTATTTTCATTACAAATTGATAATGAAAATACATAATTCTTTTTTACGGACTGCATTCAACGTTAGTATTAACTGTGATTTTTAAACATGACATGTTTAAAGCTCATTAATTTGTTACAAAAATATGACCACAAACATTAGAATAGGCTGCATGGTGGTGCAGTGGTCAGCACTGTCGCCTCACAGCAAGAAGGTTCCGGGTTCTAGTCCTGGCTCGGGGACAGGATCTTTCTGTGTGGAGTCTGCATGTTCTCCCCGTGCCTGTGTGGGTTCTCTCTGGTACTCTGGCTTCCTCCCACAGTCCAAAGATATGCAATTGGGGACGAGGCTGATTGATACTTTAAATTGACCTTTGGTATGACTGTGTGTGAATGGTTGTTTGTCTCTATGTGTTGGCCCTGCAATGGACTGGTGACCTGTCCAGGGTGAACCACGCCTCTCGCCCATAGCCGCTGGGATAGGCTCCAGCCCCCCCCCCCCCCCCCCCCGCGACCCTTAACAGGAATAAGCGGAAGAAAATGGATGGATGGATGTTAGAATATTGAATGAACAAACATTTGCTGGTGAATCCAAACTGGCAGCTTACATGATTTTGGCTCCCTGTAGACTCCATCAGAATTTGACCAATAAGCTGTCATGGTCTTCAAGATGTGTGTCAGGGTTTCTGTGTTTATATTGTGTTGCAGGCTAGCAGACGCAATGGATGTGAGGAGCCTGTTGTGCTACAGTTGTCAGCTGACCATCAAAGACATGGTGGGTGAGAACACCTGAACCCTAATACTGAAGGCTGTCATCTCTTGCAAAAGGCTGTTGTCTATTAAATGCAAACACGGGGTTGAGGGAAACAGTATTAAGTTGATTGGTTTTAGAGACAAACAGTATTGTGCCATACTATTACTAATATGAATGTTATTGACAGAATATCAATAACACCCCTCAGGTGCAATGGCCTCCAAGTGATCCATAAAATACATCCATACATCTCTGAAGCGTTTCAATCGAGACTGAATATACGGTAATCCACATGAAGGAGGGTTTATTTCAGTGCTGTTGTCTTCATGCTAAAATGTGTCAGTGGTTTTAATATTTTTGCTGTATATTGCCAATAACAAGCAAATCAAGCAACCTTGAACACAGTCACTGAAAAATTAAATCTATATGATGTGCTTTTCCCTTTGGCCCAAAAACAAAGGATTAGTCCTGGAAGGCTATTTTGAGGAGTCACTTGTACTTATCTGACCAATAAGAAGAGCATATGGAGTGGGTGACCAGTAGACAGCTGCTCCAGTGAGCAGCCTCTGCCTCAATTTCTCTTTACCTGTTTTATTTCTGTATTTCCTCACAGTCCTCACTGGATCTTCTCCCTCAGTACATCTTGTCCGAGGCTCGTAGGAGACAGAGGAGGTGAGTGTGATTTGGCCCCTGAAAAGAGTGTTAGTCATGGAGTTTATGTACACCAATTACAGCAGTACAGTCTATGTTACTTCCTTTGTATTATCTTACCACATACATATACACGCATCATTTAATTGTTTTTATCTTCCTCTGATGGCAACATTAACTAATTATCATTTGACACCTTTTTTTAAACGTTTATACCACCAATACAGGCCTTCAACTACCTAAAGTGAAACTTAGTTCCATCAAAAAAGTGAATTTTGCCTTTCAAGTGTTGACAAAATGGTAACAAAGACATTTTTTCTCAAAGACATTTTTTTTCACTACTGTCACTTCTTGTGAATTAAGAATGCCAGGAGAGCCAGCTATGTATATTTAGCGTAAAGCTAATGTCAGCTGATGGCTAACAAAAGCAAAACCATCCATTCACAAACTTGTGAGTATCCACTATAACTTGTGAGTATCCACTATAACTTGTGAGTATCCACTATAACTTGTGAGTATCCACTATAACCCATGTCTTATTTATCTGCTGTATGCTCATTAATTCAAAAACACTTTGATTTGAGATGAAAACAAAAAAACTTGAACCATTCCACTTACGCGCTACCATGAACGAATGACGAACTGAAAGTGTTCTATCTTCCCAGCATTGATACATGAATATAAAGCAGAACTCTCAAAATATTCTGGCAGCACAGTGATTAAGATTGTCACTCTGTGATATGGGTGTGTCCTGTCATTGTTTTCTTGGAGTAAAAGTTTTGGGAACTTTGTTTAATCCTCATCTGTCAACATTGTCTTTTGCCCTGATCGTTTGTTGCCTTAATCGTGATTACTGTAACTCCAACAAATCACACTCCTAAAAGTCATTTCATTTTTTAAAAGTCACCAGATTTTATTGACAATACAGGGGTCTGGGAAGTCTGAACATATTGTCCAGGTTTTTTAGATACGTGTGTCAATACAACAACCTTAGGGAGGTTATAATTAGTGTCAGAGGGTAAACGGCACATTTTACAAATGATTGTCATTTACAAGTCAATCTCTCCCACTTATGTCATCCACTTCAAAGATTCCTCCATCCTCAGTCATGTTGTGTTTTTTAGGTCTCAGATGAAAGAGGAGATCAGTGAGTTCCTGCTGGAGGATGGCGATGACTGCAATTAACTAAGTCAAACTGCATGTTGACCTCCAACAGCCAAAGCTGAAAGAAATGTACCTCACAGTGACACTGGTTTCATCTGGCTTGGAGCAAATTTTTTTAAATGATCTTTTTTTTTTTTTTTTTTTTTATTATCCTCTGTTTGTAGTCCACACTCTACTATGTCATTGATGGTCCTAAGTTAATGTACACTTAAAATAAAGTTGTTCCTAAAGATGGTTCCTGTCATTTTATACAGTTCCTATAACATAAATACATTTTCATTTTTCCTGACAAAGTTGGTTGTGTTTGGTTGTTTGATCCTATAAAAAGTGGGTTGGGTATCATGATGGACAGCTGTTCAGACTGATGTATTAGTAGTCATGAGACACTGACAACTGTGAAATTTGTGTTGTCTTTTCCAAGCTTTAGTGATTGGCTTATAGAACATCTCAGTTTTAGAATTTGAAACTTAAGGAAGGTAAATGGAACATTACTATTACATATCTTCTCAGCATTTCTTGGTATGTTTAATACACTAATGGACAGGCTTTTTATGGAAACTGGGAAACTGGGGGTTGCACATTTAACGACTCAGCCTGAGGGAGAATCACACACCACCAGACTGCATCCAGGGTCTGTATGGAAAACTCAAATGTTTGATCTGCTCTAAGTCAAGTCTTTCAAGACTAAGCACAACTGTGAATCCCATGTAAAGTCCTGTCAAGAGTCCTGTAGTGTATCTCCAGCTTAACCATTGAATGGGTTAGGACCTGGATCCAAAGGCTCCTCCCCTGATTACTACTGCACACTGACTATGATTCCAGTCCACTGCGCATAATGATAGTGTTTGTATCCCATATATTTTGGTTCCACGATTTTGAGCTGAAATAACATTAAAGAAAAAAAGCACAATGGAAAAATACAAAGGAAAAGTGAGTTATTGATAAGATTGCTGCTCTCTGTAAGGAATATGTATGCGAGATCGAGGAGACCAAAGCCTTAGGCTTCATCACCACCACCTTCCTCCGTTTGCCCATAAACAGCCATCACCATATTGTCAGTCTGGCTTTAGAAGTCCCGCAGGATCTTAGCTTGTCCACTGAGGAGGATCTTCCTTTCTAACCTTGGGACTTCCAGTCCATATGGCAGCTGCTTGGTTACGGCATTCTACGTACGCCTTTTATGATTGCGTCTTTCATACTGCAATATATTATATCATGGCTTATTCCAGGTAGCCTACAGGTACATGAGATAATAGAGGAGAGTTTTTTTTCCTCTTTCACGAGAAAGGGAAGAAAATATTGATGAAAAAAATCTTAACTCGTCTGGTTTACTTGACCCTAATATATGAAGTATATACAATGTAAATATCCTATATTGGGCTCTTCTGGAGAGGAGGGTTTGAATAATTTATTCATGTTGACTCTGCTGTCCCATGGTTTACGCGCGTTGATAAATTTGGCTGTATGTAATGCCTGTTTCCTAAGTGAAGATGATTCGCACGATAATTTTGTTACCCTATTTATGTTTATATTGTTAAAGCGTTACTGCTTTTTCAACTTTATTTTTTTGTTGCTTTTTCTCTTAAGGGATGCGAAAATGAATGTTGCCTTTGAGAATGTAGTTGTGAATATGGTAAATTAATGCAAAAATTTCCCTCGTTAACATTCACGGTTGGCCCGTTCGCCCACACTAGTTAGCTCTGTAGTTAGTAAATGTAGACGTTTTTCACGATAATGCTTTAATTATTTTAATTAACAAAGGCAGGACTTATACCTACATATACATATATTGGGTATGTGCCGACAAGGATGCATTTAAGCAAGGATGACATAATGGTGTTCAGTTTAAAGAGACCAGCTTCACCTCCATTTTGTTGGTTGCCAGGGTAACGAGTCCCGACCCATTTTCAGACAACATGTGATTGGTTGCCTGAAAAACGGTGACAGTGACGACACAAGCGCCTCCGAAAAGTTCCGAGCTTTTCAACCAGACAGCAGAGTGTCTCACACAGCCGTGAATGACTTAGGCTACAAGCGGCAGCTCGGAGAAACTTGTCATGTATATCCATGTTTTCACATCAGTGCACCAGGGAAAAATAAATGCCAGCGTCCCACCATAACGTCACTTCCGCCTCCTCCTCAGCAAACCAAGATGGCGGCCGTCGTAGAAAGAGTTGATGGATGTGTTGGGTCCTTGGACTCAGACGTGGTGTCACCGAGACAGTCCACCCCTCCACCGGACCAGCCGCACCAGAACAACCCGCTGCTGGGTCTGCCCATCGTAGCGATCGAGACCATTCTCAACTTCCTGTCCTATGATGAGATCAGCTTGCTGCGCTCGGTGAGAACAACAAATTTGAACAAAGCTAACGCTAGCCATATGTAGCTACTGATACAAGTGCTATAAGATCTACGTAGAAATGTGTTTGTGAGTGTGTGTGTGTGTGTGTGTGTGCGCGCGCGCGCGTGCGAGCGAGAGAGACGCAGGCGCGCGCAATCATGGACCGCAGTGCTGCTTGTTGAGCAGTTCTCTAACTAGCAGAGGCAGGCTACACGGTAAACCCATAACACTGACGCATGTACTGTTACTAATCTACATTGCAGTGCAGGGCTGTCTCAGTGGGTATACATTTGGAATGAAAGTGGTGAGATGAGCTGTAATTGTACAACTCATGCATGACTTCTTTTAAAATGCTAATACCACCTTGTTATTTCTCAACAGAAAGTTAGTAAGGTTGTATTATGTGGTGCTTTCAATTGGTAAGAGCTACTGTGTCAAATATTCTTCTCCTCTCTCATATGTAAACAACATGTTAATAAGAATAATATAACACATCTCATTGTCATTATCTTTCAGGTCTGCTTCATGTGTTGTTTGGATGTCATTGTGATGAGGCTCAATGAAAGATCACACAGTGATCTTTACAGCGGTTGTGTATTTCTTAATAGTCTGTGACAGTCATATATCAGGGTAATTTAGAGATAATGTGCCCCTGAGCACAGACTATAATATTTCACCACCCTAACCATCATGGCACCCCACCTAATCTTGAGTGAAAATATTGTGTACTACAGAGATTTTTTTTAATGTAAAGCTTATTCAGGGAACCAACAGGTGCATTTTCATATCCTGACAAATGTGTCTAATAAGAATATTGCATGGCTTACCAGACACCATGTAAGACAGACCCAAATTATAAATGTGACTTGAGGGATGGGCCTTTCTGCCATGATGACGGAGACTTTGAAACACTGTGCCTGCATTTATGATTATAATAATATTTTAGTAAAAGAAAATCCATCCATTCTCTTCTGCTTATTCCTGTTAAGGGTTGGGGGGGGGGGGGGGCTGGAGCCTATCCCAGTGGCTTTCAGGCGAGAGGCAGGGTTCACCCTGGACAGGTCGCCAGTCCATCGCAGGGCCAGCATATATAGACAGACAACCATTCACACTCACATTCATACCAACGGTCAATTTAGAGAATCAATTAGCCTAGTCCTCAATTGCATGTCTTCGGATGGTGGAAAGAAGCCGGAGTACCAGAGAGAACCCACATAAGCACAGGGAGAACATGCAAACTCCACACAGAAAGATCTCGCGCCCGAACCTTCTTGCTGTAAGGCAACAGTGCTAACCACTGGACCACTGTGCCTCCTCTCAATGCCTGTGGTCTTTGTATTTTGAGTATTTTGTGTTGATAGTTTCGGCATAATCGTTAGAACTTCACTGCAGAAATATCTTCATACAGAGGTTTGTTTGTACCAAATTTGGCCTGTATGGACTCTTTCCCCAGAGGTTAGTAGGCAGTTGACTTTATCTTCCATGATGGTTCTTTTGCCAGTTTTCAGTGGAGCATTGTGTCCATAGTAACCAGTAGTAGCATTTGCACTTGAGCGACTTGCACTGATTGAAAGTCCCTTTACATGAGTCACACTGATATATATTGCATTTATACCAAATATGATTGAGGACTGATATGGATCAGGTATAAGGTTCCATGAGCTTTTTTTTTCCCGATTCAAAAGTTCATATTATAGGTCAGATTTGTGTCATATATGAGCAAAAGATCTTTTTGGGTCATTGGATGCAGCCCATGTAAATGAGGTCTTAGAGGAACCTGTGTGTTTATTTTTATAGATAAAGACCTAAATTGCAGGTTCTATGCCATTATACAAGTCTTTATTGCTGTGGCCACTAGGGGGTTCAGTGAGCCCCCTGAATCTAACACGTGCCCCACCCCATCATTGTTCATGTACATGGTTGCTTTGTCTGGTGTGTTTCAGAATTAACTCTTTAAATTTTGCTGTTTAAAAAAAAACAAACAAAAAAAAACCCTGCTTTGTTGATGCTGGAGATGATGAAATAACACCCACCACATCTACATGAACACACTTCTCCAGAGATGAACTGAAACACACTGAAGTATTCACTGCCACCTTATCAAGGGAATCTATGATGAAGCTTTGGTTTCATTCACACAAAATTAATTCCAGCGAGAGAAGCTCTCGTATGTTGTAGAAATTGTAAATGTCCAATGCAATATGATACTAGGAGATACATCTATTCTAATGAGAAATCTCTGGCTGGCAGTGGAACCATGTGGGTGTGGGTGTGGTGTGGTGTGTGTGTGTTGGTGCCTGAAGGAAATGCAGTGACTTGTAGTTTCCTGGTTGCTGAGTGTACTCTGGGTGATGCCTAGTCCAATGGCTCCAGAGATTAGTTGTATTTCCGTCGTACTTTACCTCTACTTTGCACATTTTGCGCACAGCATTATTTTTGTCAAGTTGGGCGCAGTTTTCTTGCTTCTTAAAGCCAAAGTGCTGCCAGACATTGGCACTTAAATTTGCCGGAGATTAAAGTTGCGCTTCCGCCATCTTGTTGTTCTCTGATCGGAGGCACATGGCCTGGATATCGCGAGATCTTATGATCTGACTGCAATAACGTTGCACTAAGCACTAAATCATGCGAGACTAAAGGGGCAAACAAAAACAAAAAAATAAATGGGTAAAATTTAATGCATTTTAAAAGATTGATACTGGGATTTTATGTATTGATAATCTTTCCTACAAATGTATATCGATAAAATATCGGTATATAGACATTTTTAACCCACCTCGAGTAACGATTCAGTGACTGAGATGATAGGTAGGTTTCTGGATAGCTTTGATGCTGTTTGGGGTGATTAAAGATGATTGACCAGGCGACTGAGATCCAAGTCACAGATTGTTAGGGAGGTTTTCTGAGGTCATGCATCCAATGATACACACTGGAATAGATAAAGTGAGGCAGAAAACAACACTGCAAGAGAAATATCAGGGAGTTTTACTTTCACACAACCTATGGCCCCTCAAATGGGCACTGCACTAATAAAACATACATGACTGTTCCACTGTAAAACCATAGTTAATAGTTCTGCTATCTCCAATTTACCATCAAATGAGCTGGTCTTGGTCAATATGTATTAAGAATTAAAAAACAAACAAACAAACATGTCAGTGGCATCTCTGCTCCACTATTCTGGAGGAAAGAGGTTTGTGGAAAGACTCAATTTTCACTGTTATGCAAACAAACACAGTGCATCCACATGAAACAAATCAGCTGACTAAACTGGAGGCCTGTCTAAAGGAGATAAAAACATGGATGACCCATATTTTCCTTTTATTAAACTCTGATAAAACTGAAATTATTGTGCTGGGCCCAAAAAACCTGAGGAACACCCTATCTAATGAGATAGGTACCCTGGATAGCATCTCCTTGGCCCCCAGCACGACCGTAAGGAACCTAAGAGTTCTCTTTGATCAGGATTTGTCCTTTCATGCCCACATTAAACAAATTTCTAGGACTGCTTTCTTTCATTTACGAAACATTGCTAAGATCAGACACATCCTGTCTCAAAAGGATGCAGAAAAAACTAGTCCATGCCTTTGTCACTTCCAGGCTGGATTACTGCAATTCCCTCCTATCAGGCTGCACCAGTAGGTCCCTAAAGACTCTCCAGCTGGTCCAAAATGCTGCTGCCCACGTATTGCCAAGAACTAGTAGAAGAGACCATGTCTCTCCTGTACTGGCCTCTCTGCATTGGCTCCCTATCAAATTTAGAATAGAATTCAAAATTCTCCTTCTAACATACAAAGTCCTCAACAGTCAGGCACCTTCATATTTGACAGAGCTCATAGTCCCCTATTATCCGGCTAGAACCCTTCGCTCCCAGGATGCAGGATTACTGGTGGTTCCTAGAGTTTCTAAAAGTAGAATGGGAGCTCCCACATCCCAGATCCTGGGTGCTGCTGGAGGAGGATACAGACCTGAAGAGGCTCAAGCTGCCATACTTAGCATCACCTGCTCACACCCCCTTCTGTCCATCAGTCTCTTCCTTTTCTCTCCTTCTTGATCTCTGTCCCTCTCTTTCCTTCTGTATATCTATCTCCCTCAAAAATCTGTCTTTGTATCCTGCTTGATAAAAGGAAGGTTTTCGTCACCACTGTTGCAGGATGTGCTTGCTCATGGAGAACTGTTGGGTGTAGATTCATTGAAGGAGCGTGGTACTAGACCTGCTCTACTTGTAAAGTGTCATGAGATAACTTTTGTTGTGATTTGGTGCTATACAAATAAAACTGACTTGACTTGGGTCAGGAGAGTTTTTAAGATTGAGTAAATATTCTCTGGTGTAGAAAAAAATCATTCATCATGTATTTCAAAATGTTAGTTGCAAAAATGATATTAGCAGCACGGTCATGAGTAAAAAAAAAACGTATGTAGGGAAACATCAGGTTGCTTGTGTCCTCGAAGAAACTGCATTTTCACCAAAGGTACTTGGATTTTTCTTTTCTGGTTGAGAGAAATATGATGGAACATCTCATCTGTTTGAGCTGAGCCAGATGGCTTTAAACACTGAAAAAGTCACAAATGCACCCTGAAAAGGATTTCATTTGAAGTACTGTTTTTGAGCTATCTTTTTGCTACTTGTCATTCTTTAGTCGAATGAAGCATTTTGGATAAGAGACAAAGCTCATAGAAAATACCAAGTAATTCATGTCTGTGTCATATTGCTACCCAATATCTTTTTGCTTGTTCCTTCATTTTGATAATTTGGGCCTCACAGTAGAATATGTAAGAATAACTGTGCATGTCCAGTGGCCACATTGTTTTTAGCAGCGGGTACACTAGTGTGTCCTGAGCCACTTAAATGGAGCATCTCATCACCGGGTGTAAGTGGCTGAAGGCTTCTCACCCAATTGGGGGTCAAGTGAGGGGGTGGGAGGTGGGTGGAGGGGGACGACCTGAGAGTATGGGTGGTGTGTTAGCATGGAGGAGCTTGACGAGGTACTGAGGAATGAGGTTGCTGATGGCCTTGAAAGTGTAAAGCATGAGCTTAGTAACGATGCGGTATTTAACAGAGAGCCAGAGGAGTTGCAGTAGGACAGGTGCTGTATGATTGACAAAGGGGTTTGTAGTAATGACATGCAGAGTTTTGGCGCAGTGGAGGTGAGTGGGAAATGGAATGTGTGGAAGTGAGATTGTTGGACAGGTAGAGGTGGGTGTCATCTGTGTAGCAGTGAAACTGGATGTCATATTTACATATGTAGTAAAGAGGTAGGAGGTCGATGATAAACAGGAAGAGCTCAAGGACATCACCTTGGGGAAACACCAGTAGAGAGAGGGGGGATAGCTAGGATGCAAAAATTTTTAATCAGATATTCTGAGCACAGCCAGAGACATAAGAAATGAACCAGTTCAGAGGGTGGGGCGAATCTGTCAATGATAATGGTATGGGAGATTTTGTCTAAGGCCAAACTCAAGTTAAAGCAGATGAGGTTGGTAAGGAGTCCAGAGTCAGTATCCATAAGGCAGTCATCAGTGATTTTCACGAAAGCTGTTCCAGTACTATATAGTGGGGAAAAATCAGACTGGAACTGTTCATATAATTTATTTTAAGAGAGGTGAGCATGAACCCTGAGGTACAACAGTTTTTTTTTTCTAAGATTTTAGGGAGGAAATGGAGATTTGAGATGGGATATGCTCCATGTTATACATTGACCAACTAGAAATCTCAAGCACATTGTATGGTATAATCAGCATCTTCTTTGTCTTATCATATACTTTGTCACAGAAACTTTCATTTGAGCCAAAAAATTAAAAAATCACAACCCTTCTGTTTTGCTGCGCTTTCACAGCTGTGAACGTGACAATGATTCTAAAAATATGTACCTTAGCAGTTTTGTACATGTGTTGTAGAAGTGGCTACCATCCTGAGGACAAACTGTGTGTGTGTATCATCAGCAAGTGCGTGGCATTGACAGTAATGTTATAGCTTACACAGGTGCTCTGTATACGGCAATCTTGTACAGCAGCAGCTGTTATATTTCTCACAGTCATGGTTGTACTGTTAATGTCTTTTTAATCTAAAAATAGCTTTTCAATAGAGAGGATTCTCTATTGACCAGTGTATAATGTTATAATATAATAGTATAATGTTAGCAATACTTGCCCAAACGTATCTGAAGCTGAAATATAACTTATCCTTATGTTACTGATCAATAATATTTGCTGGCACTGCATTCAGTTAAGGACTTTTGTCAGTGAGTTTGTGCTGAAAATCCTCAGAACCCAAACCTAGCTCCTGTGTTTTGGTAACAACAAATGAAAATTCTTGAAAGAATTAGAAGTCAAGGGAATTATATATATTTTACCATGATAAGATGGTGTGCACGGTGGTGTAGTGGATAGCACTGTTGCCTCACAGCAAAAAGATTCCAGGTTCTAGCAATGACTCGAGCACAGGGTCTTTCTGTGTGGAGTCTGCATGTGCTCCTTGTGCCTGCGTGGGTTCTCTCTGGGTACTCTGGTTTCCTCCCACTGTCCAAAGACATGCAAGAGGGGAATAGGTTAATCATACACTCTAAATCAAGGGTGGGCAATCATGTTCCATGGAGGACCGTGTGTATGCAGGTTTTCCTTCCAACCAAACACTTTAACAGGTGATTCCACTGATTAACACTCTTCTGTGGCTGATGGTGTGTTAATCAGTGGAATCACCTGTTAAAGTGTTTGGTTGGAAGGAAAACCTGCATACACACGGCTCTCCATGGCACATGGTTCCCTACCCCTGCTCTAAATGGACTGTGGGCGTGTCTGTGAGAGCAAATGGTTTTCTTTCTATATGTGTTGGCCCTGTAATGAACTGGCGACCTGTCAAGTCACAGACTCCCCACTGGAATAAATAAAGTTATCTGAATCTGAGTGTGCACTTTGACACTGATGTTCTTGATATAAATGGAAATGGCAAGTATGTGTGGCTATATGTGTTGGTTACCCTGTATAAGTCTTTTGGAGGTCCCAAGTGAGCTAAGTTGATACTAAAAGGTGGTGTAAAAATCACTGGATTTTCTTCATACTTACAAACCCAGCTCTGTTGTATATACACTTACCTAAGAAAAGAAGGCGCTATTCTGCACCTGTTCACACTTGTCTGTCATCTCCAGGTGTGTAAGCGTATGGACATGATCTGCCAGCGAGTCTTGAATCAGGGCTTCCTGAAGGTGGAGCGTTACCACAGCTTGTGTCAGAGGCAAGTCAAAGCCCAGCTGCCAAGGTCAGTATCACATCCTGCCCTGAGATATATCTGACAGGCTGATATTGATGTTAAATAACGTGAGGGTTTTCCATTAAACTTGGTGATAGAGCATCTGATAGTGAACATGGCATCTTAGTAATTAACTAAGTGTATTAATACTTGTGTTAGGTTGGACTCAGAATGGACTCAAAATAAAGTCATCAAATTTTGGTTGCCAAAAGTCAAAGGTCAGTAACCTCCAGGGCCGGCTCTACAGGGGGCAAGATGGGGCAACACCCCCTCAAACAAATATTTTGCCCCATCAAATCAAAATTGTAGTTGTTGAAAGAAACACATTTTGATATACTCACAAAATTAATATATTACGAGTTGACAAAATTATCTGCAGCAGCGGAAAAATCCGCCAAAAAAGGTGTGTGATACAGTATCGGCTTCCTGTCATCTCTCTATCACTCCACTGTGTGTGCGCGCTGTGCAGCCTGAGAAGATACACACACACACACACACACACACACCCTTTCACACCTCCGTCTCCATCACCACCATGTACCCCCTTCACATTTCTGCCTGTCTAGAACCGACCCTGGTGACCTCACCAAAAAAAATTGGCCAATTACTAGAATTCACACATCAATGATGTCAACATTCCTACAAAGTTCTAATAGCATGAAATAATGAAAAGATGACCCTATTTACCTCAATCTTGAATGTTACATCATGCTTCTCACTGTTGTTCAATGCCATCACAGTCACATTTGGTGAGAACAAGGATGTCATTTTTCCAAAAATGTCCAGAGGTGGGCGCTATGACCCAAATTTTGTATCACATTATCAGTAACTTCATAGTAACTTTGTATGTTACACAGTGCAGGACTTGTTCTGCAGAGTCAGAGTGTTTTATATTTTTCACAAAACTATGAATAAATATACTGTACATATCACAAATGGGTATTTTAAAATGAAGTCTTCTGTCCAATTGACACCTGCTACAGTCACACACCTACCAAGGTAAATAAAGGCCCCATCCTCTATTTTAGGAAATGCAGTAGTCATACTGACTTAAAACCCCATTAATGGGGTTCATTCGTGAGAATGTTTCAGAGAGAGACGTGATGCTGGTTTCTGATGTGATGGTGCGCCACGATTATCAGTGTTGTGCCACCATTATTAGTGCTAGTTGTTTTTTACTGCATGAGAGTTGGCAGAGTGATGAATTGATGAACTAGAACGTCTTGTGTTGAGGCCAAGTCTATAAAGAGGTTCAGGTAGAGCCACTGGTGGGCTTTTTGTGCTTGCTTGCTTGTTTCAAGAGTTTCTCCCCTCCAGTTCCTCATTTAATCTGGCAACAGTGATTTGAGTTACCTTGAGTCCACTTGCTGAGTATTTATGGTCTGAAGGATGACTTCTGTTACAGATCAGTTAGAGGGCAATTCGATGGTGCCTCCCTGACATGTGGCATCATCACCTGGATTATGTTCCAAATCTGTTCCAAAATCCTATTTGATCATTCCTCAACCAAAGTTCTGTCATCATACCACAGCTCAGCAAAAATCATCCAATTTTATTTATCCTCCTAACAGACAGGCAGACAAATGCTGCTGATGGTTAAATTCAGTAAATTCTTGCCGAACATGGGTTTGCAGAGTCCTACCGCGCTCTACTCAAGCCAGCAAGGACGATTGTGCAGAAGCAAATAGAGTGATGTTGTTTGATGTCAGAGGACAGCTGTGCTCATCTGTGTTTATCATCAACTGTTTCCAGACGAGAGTCAGAGAGGAGAAACCATTCGCTGGCTCGTCATGCTGACATTCTGGCGGCTGTGGAGACACGCCTCTCTCTGCTCAACATGACCTTCATGAAATATGTCGACTCCAACCTCTGCTGCTTCATCCCTGGAAAGGTTAGCCCTTCCCCCACCAGTCTGTCGCTCAAGACAGACAAGACTAGCAGGATCACATTCATGACTTTATTAGTGCTCCCTCATTCACACATGCAGTCTTTCCCAGAAATGTTCCAGCATTTTTCCGGGAATGGGTCAAGTGTGAATGAGAGATAGAATCGATTTGGGTAATCTACTCTGACAACTTCCTACCCCACAGGCTAGCGACATTACAGGGAATATGCTGGGAAGGCTGTAGTGTCAATGAAAGTGCTGCCCTCCACATGCTTTTATCTTTTTTATTGGGACTACATTTCTGCCTTCAAGCCGCCTTCAAAATTAACAAGCATGATTATTGATCTTGAAGAAGTCTTGCTTAGGGCACTTTTTTTCCACAATGATTTTAATTGCTTATGCAACAAAAACTCTCTAAATTATTCTTTTAATGGGTAATAGGATATATTTCCTGTGAAATAATATCAAGTCTACTCACTTACGGGGTGGGAGCCAAACGTATGTTATTGTTGGAGTAAACTATAGTCACAAACTTTAGGGGGGGGGGGGGGGGGTCAACAGACTTATTCATCTTTGGGAGACCAGATAAACCAGACGCAGGAACTTTGGAAATGAAATAGTTTTTCTTTTTCAATAATACATCCATTTGAGTGAGCCGATTCTATTTTTAGCATCAATGATTGCTTTAATGTGGGGATTTGAATTTTCTGGTGTGTAAAAATGTGTGTTATTAAGTTGTGAGTTTCTTTTCATCATATTGTGTGAAATTCATCAGCACAATGGAACCTCCTTTGTCTGCTAATCAAATGATGGTATAAACTCTTTTTCTCTGTACTTTGCAGGGCTTCTATTCTGTGTTTAATAAATTCTTATTTAAGTGTACTTTTTCAGCTCAAATTTCTCAGGCAGCAGTGTAGCAGCTTGACATTAGCTGTCTGTGTTCATTCTGTGTGAGCTGAACTCGCTGTGTCCCTGAAATGCACACATTTAAAATTCTGAATGTGTTGACTCATAGCTAGTCAAATATGTGGTGTTTTCACCAGCACCTCAGCTAATCAGCTCCTGGTGCTTTTCTGATAGTTGTGAGGGCTGCACGGTGGTGCAGTGGTCAGCACTGTCGCCTCACAGCAAGGAGGTTCCGGGTTTGAGTCCCGGCTTGGGCACGGGATCTTTCTGTGTGGAGTTTGCATGTTCTCCCCGTGCCTGTGTGGGTTCTCTCCGGGTACTCCGGCTTCTTCCCACCATCCAAAAACATGCAGTTGGGGACTAGGCTGATTGGATTCTCTAAATTGACTGTAGGTATGAATGTGAGTGTGAATGGTTGTTTGTCTCTGTATGTTGGCCCTGGGATGGACTGGTTACCTGTCCAGGGTGAACCCCGCCTCTCGCCCGTTGATGCTGGGATAGGCTCCAGCCCCCCCCCCCCCCCCCCCCCCCCGTGACCCTTAACAGGAATAAGCGGAAGACAATGCATGGATGGATGGTAGTTGTGACTTGAATGCAGAAAGGCCTTGGTGTCTACATTAGTCATACGTGTCCAGCAGAGGGCCAACTAAGGATACAGGGGTCTTGTGTTCGTCACATCTGTGGTGTTTTGTGGTCTTCTCTTACTTGCTATGTCTTGTTGTGTGTTGTCAGGTAATTGATGAAATTTACCGCGTGCTGCGCTATGTGAACTCTACTCGAGCTCCCCAGCGAGCTCATGAGGTTTTGCAGGAGTTGAGGGACATCTCCTCCATGGCCATGGAGTACTTTGATGAGAAGATTGTTCCCATCCTGAAGAAGAAGCTGCCCGGGGCTGACCTGTCTGGCCGCCTCATTGGCTCTGCTCCAGGTAAATGGACCAGTGAACTGAAATCAAAAACACAGCAAAGCTTTTTTTTTTTTTTTTAACTAATCCTGTAACATCGTCTTTCCACCGTCTTCCTCAGCTCAGCTTTCTGTTCAATTAGTAGAGCCTGACCTCTCAGCCGTTAAATGGCACATTAAGAGGCTGGAAATGGTTACAGGCATTTATCCTTTTTGGGCATTATAGTAATTAGGTGATTGAAATAATTTGATATAATTAACAAACTAATATTAGGCCCTGAGGATCATTTTCCAGCAACTCCAATGAAGTGATTGTTCCCCTTTTTTTATTCCTCAGTGGCAGGTCCATCTACCTCCTTGACCACAATGTCCCTGCTGGCCAAGAACACGCCATCCCGCTCTGAGATGACCAAGGTGCAGCAGCAGGTGAAGGTGAACGGGGCATCTATGACAGTTCTTAGGAGGGAGATGCAAGAAATTCGTGTCAAACAGCTGGAGCAGCAGAAGCAGCTGCAGGACCAAGAACAGAAGCTGCTGGAACAGACGCAGGTGATCGGTGAGCAGAATGCCCGTCTGGCTGAGCTGGAGCACAAGCTCCGTGAACTGATGGACAGTAGTGCTGCTGCTATGGGAGGACCCCGGTCCAGCACAGCTGTCCCTTCCACATCCAGCAATGCCACTGTGTCTTCCACTGCTACTAGCACATCTGCTACTGTGTTAGCGAGTGGCAGCACCGTGGCAGCCTCTCCACCAAGAGAGCCAGAGGGTGACGGCGGGTCATCGCTTAAACGCACCAGAATAAGCTCAGACCTCCCGCGACAGTCCAAACGGCTGCGCAGCAAGAAATAAGACTCAGTGTGTCATTTCGTTGGAGTTTTTTTTTTTTTTCCCCAAGGTCTGACTGCTGCCACCTTTAAAAACATGTCATCCCTGTATATCTGTATGCTTGACCGCTGTTCTCTGCCCCACCCCCAAATGTTGCAGACACGTACTCTGGCTGCTGATTGGATGATGGTGTTAAATAAGGTGGCTGTCCACTCTGACACACTGAGCCCAGCACAGTTTTCATGACAGTGACACCCCCAATACTTGATTCTCATTACTGCTAAAGTCATCACATATTTTTCTCTGCTAAGTAATTTCATGAAAAGATCCAAACCAATGATAATTAGTCAAGGTTTTTTTGTTTTTGTTTTTTGTTACCTGCTCATTTTCTTGTCCCAATATTCTTGGTAATTTACTGATGGCAACCCCCTTTTTTAAATAAAGCGAATATGCTCAGCAAAATGCTAAATTACAAAATAATTAATTGAATTACAAAAATATTTATAATTGAATGATAAATATTGGAGGTAGATGAATGATGCTGGATCAGATATGTGAAAGGCATCGAAATGTCAGCCAAAGAAAAATTGCTAATAGAAGGCTTCCTGAGGGTCAGTTTTGGCTCCAGAACAAAAAACAAGATTTAATTAATCTGCCCCTGCTTATATTAAAGATCCGCTGGTTACTTTGCAAATGCTGCAAATATCTTATATGGTATTCAGACTAACATAGAAGCTCTGTACTTCCTAAAGCAGCTGGATAGTGTAGTTTTTAGCAAATCTAACTCAGACATGAAAAACTCAAACAGGATGAATGTGGGTCATTGGTGTCACACAAATGTCTTGATCCTCTCTGGTACAGGAGATTAAACTTCATCATGCTTTGGGTTCACACATGTGGGACTGGTAGAATTAGACAGATATGTAGGATAAAGCTCATCTCATTCTTACACAGGCTCTGAGCCCCTTAACTCTATCCCAGAATGGCCAGTAGTTGGCTGTTTGTAGGTAAGAGTACTATTTATTTAAAATGTAATCAAAATGACTGTAAAGCTTTTTAAAGTAGATTCTTTTCTAAGCAACTTAAAATTTGGAATTGCAAAATGGAAGTACAGATGGTTTGTGATTAACAATTATTTATTCACATATGATAACCACACATTATTTGTGTGATTTAATGTAGCTCCTTTTCCTGAAATCTATCAAGCAACTTTGTCATGACAGTCCTTGAATTAAAGGATCAAAAATTGTGATCTAATTGAACACTGGTGGTAATCGGTGATCTCCTCTCTATTTTCAAATGAGTTGAAGGTTTAAAACCCTCAGCTTTTGTTTCATTAACACTTGGTTCTTCATAACTCTGGCAAAGTGCAGTAAACCTAATCTCAGAAGTAATAAGCAGTCTGTGTTTCTTCATCATTAGCTGTTTGTTTCTTGTTAAACTACAGTGCAGTTCAGCCTGATCAGTTCTGGCATTACCATCAGTCAGAGGGTTGAGGTCTTAACAGGGTAAAATCAGTGTTCCAGCAGCAGTTGTCTCCTGTCGTCTTTTTGGTTAAGGGAAAGGCTCTGAGCTACATGTTCTTTGTGAAGGGATTTAGATTTCCATTGTGCCTCAGTAACCACTGACAGATAGTGTTCAATCCCTAAGAGATGCAGTCGTGCTTGCTCACCACACACTCGTTGCTTTGCCATGATGAGTCCGTCTCCACTCACAAAATAATGTTTGGCTTCTGTTGTCTAGATCATACCAGTGTTTTGACTTATTTCAGCGCATTTGCTACCTATTATGTTTAACTCAATACCACAAAACATTTGACATTTTTCAGTGTTTTACTACATTCCAGACAGTCATTGTGCTAATTTATTGATACTTGGTTACTTGTTCTGACTTTAGCTGCCCCAATCACATTTTCAAAATAAGAGAAAAAGAACCTGCAGCTGCTTAATCATGCTGTGTTTCTTACAAACACACTATTCTTCTTGGGTTGGACAATACATATGAACACTCAAGATTACTTGCATGCTTTTGCCACTATTATCAGCCAGCTAACATTCTTCCTCAGTTCGTGACAGAATAAGCATCAACTGGTGAAGACTTATTGAATGCTATGAAATAAGCCAGAGTTGACTCAGGGTTAGGAGTGAAGTTCTTTGCCCCCTTGGATATAAAATGTTACCTAAGATGTGACTCAAAGTGCTGTTAAAAGCTAGTAAGTCAAGCATTGATCGTTTTAATCAGTCTATTATACCAACTTGGAAAAGTATCTCAACTGTCACTTAAAGCCTTTGAATCAACTTTCTTTGCAAGCTGAGTGAAATCGTGTCCACATACAATCTGTTTCTCAGGTTGTATTTTCGTAAATGGGTAGAAACAGGAAAAAAAAAACCACTTGTATCATTATAACAAAGTCACGGTGTAAATGATATAAACATACAGTATACATACGGCGACTTTTATCTCCAGTGGTGTCCCTCCACACTGCTGGATGTATGTAGGTGTATGGCGAGATGAGCTTCAGGCTTCTGCCTCCACTCCAAACAAGAGATGTGAAGGGAATTTAGTCCAACTGCATGGATAAATGCCACCAGAGGGGAGTAGGGAAATGTTTAAACATTTTCAGGGACCCATGGCGTGTGTGTGTTTGTCTGTGTCTGTGTGTCTGTGTCTGTGTGTGGGGAGGGGGGGCGGGGTGGAGATGTCAATCTCAACAGAGCAGCTTTCCAGCTTTTTCAGTTCCCCATGCAGAGGCAGCGTCTCACTCTACTAACTCCTCTCTTGCCTTGTCAGGCTACTTTAGCTGTGAGCCCATATTGTGGCTGCACTTTCGTTTGTTTGAAGCTTTTCAGTTTAGATGACCTGAACCACTTGTGGCATGAACTTTAGGTAAAGAAACCTTGGAAGTGCTGTTCACATCTGTGAACACTAGTGTGTATTATAAAGACACTGGGCTGCAAAACACAAGAAGATGTTATCTAGTGGCTTGATTGGAGACTGCGTCTCAGTCTAGAAAATTGTACTGTAATCTTCATGTACTTTAAAGTGTAGATTGTGAATTATTTCATGTATGTATACCAAGAAAACTATCTTTTGAGTTGGCCAACTTGGGGCTGACTGTAAGGTTTGTTGCACACATTACTGTTTCAAATGTACAAATCAAAGCTATTAAATCTCAACTGAAGTTACCCATAGCCCTCTGTTTATTTGTACCTATTTCCACCTTCATCATCACGCCAAAGAGGTTATGTGGCTTTTCAGTATGTTTGTCACAATAACCCAAAAAGGTCTGGTAAGACCTCATTCAATGACAAGTGTGATCCAGATCTAGATCCAGGACATTTGAACAGTTCTTTACCATTAAGAGATAAAGCAAGATTCGAGTCTTGATGCTTAATTACCATGGAAATATTACATAGACTTATATGAAGAAAATCAGATAAATTTCTAGAACATAAATATTTCCAGACATATATGACCATTTCAGTTGTGGATTTTAATTTTTAATATTGTGAGATCAAGCTTCTACTGAAGCCTGAGGGCAAAATCCATCCATCCATTGTCTTCCCCTTATTCCTGGAACCTATCCCAGCAGCTACAGGTGAGAGGCGGGGTTCACTCTGGACAGGTCACCAGTCCATCGCAGGGCCAACACAGAGAGACAGACAACCATTCACACCTGCGGTCAATTTAATGTATCCAATTCGCCTCGTCCCCAATTGCATGGCTTTGGATGGTGGGAAGAAGCCGGAGTACCCAGAGAGAACCGACGCAGGCATGGGGAGTACATGGAGACTCCACACAGAAAGATCTCATGCCCGAGCTGGGACTCAAACCCGGAACCTCCTTGCTGTGAGGCGACAGTGCTAACCACTGCACCACCGTGCCGCCGAGGGCAAAATCCACTAAGTCAAATCAATCCTCATGTCCATCAACAACCCCTTACTCCCTTTCCTGTCAAGGCCTTCTTGATTTGCATTCAAACTACTGGTCACATTGCAAAATACTGTACCTAACACATGTGTTTGTTACTGTGACGGGTGAAGGATGACCTATCCATGCCTTTCTTCAGTCCTTAAACTTTCTGAGGAACAAAACCAGATATGTTCCATTGTTCTACTACTGCAGACTCTCTGCCATCAGATAACTCACAGTCAGGGAACATGTGGTGGGGTTCAGCGCTTTTGTCTATTGCTGAAATAGGTGCTGGTCACATATGATCTTAAGCTGTGTGCACTTTAAAAGAGGTCTGCATATTATGAATCATTGTAATCATTGGTGATTAACAATGTGAACTCATTTAACAGTAATTGTCTCTGCTATCCACATGCTTACTCCCAGTTGTACCAGTTAGGCTTGATGAGATCCCTGTGGGCCTTATATGAAGGGACAGTACTCTTTTGTTAAACACATGGCTGTGGCGTTGTTGGTGAGGAATATTCTCAGGCTTCTGTACATCACTCTGGACAATGAGGCCTCGTGTCTGATACTGATACAGCTGTTGTGTATACAACACATTCACAATAGAGTTTCTGTCATGTTTGAAATGTATTTAGAACATAAGTTTGGAATTATTGGCATAAAAACTTTTAGTTTTACACTAGTTAGTTGAATATGTAGTATTGTTTAATAACAAAATTGCAAAAAATGCAGGTTTACCAAGGAGGAGCTATAAAACACACTATGGCCAATTCAAAACAAAACAGCATGTCTGCATTGCTACTGAACATTTATAAATTTGAATGACATCAGCCAGTTATGAGTTTTGAAGGGGGATTCACATTGTTTACACGTTTGCATTTTTAAAATATATTTTAATGTGACAGATTATAGGAAACAAAGTATAATTAATGAATATATGATCTAGGTATTTTGTTGTTTTTGCAAGAATTTTATCGTTATCATCAACTGGCATGCAGGGGAAAAAAATACAAAAACTTCAAGTGTACAGTTGATAAAATGAGAAGAAAATAATTACCTGAGAATATGGTGCACATTTTTCAAACCCTAAATGTTTTGAATTTTCATCCTGCTAGCTGAACACTGGATGGATTACTCGCTGGCTCTGCTGTAAAATCCTCTGCCATCCTCTAGTCTCACTGCAAGCAAGATCTTGACAGGCACCAGTATGTTCTGAGTCTCCGTTACCACTTGGACACCTGCATGTTGCTCCCATATTTGTGACATGGCTGGCAAACAGCTATCTGGGCTGTCAATACATTTCATTTCTTAAGCCACATTCAAGGAGATGCTCCACTCCAACAATAAATAGAAATCTCCTGGGCATCTTTTCTGCATCAGTTTAAAGGATCATGACCAGTTCCCCACAAAAGAAGGTAGCAATCCTCCCATGTCACTACAGATACCACCGTCCTGTGCAGGGCGAGGGATCCAATGAAATTGTTTTCACCTGAATATGTTTTCTTGTCAGCCACCACTACCACCACCATCAGCACTAACTTAGCCAGGGAGGCACCAGAGAACATCTGCACATAATGGGGAATGTACCCAATATGCCCCAATGATGCCTTGAAATCCTCTCCATGAAAATACAAGGAGTATAGGTGACAAGATACAGCCCTGCCCCCGATTCCCACAGGAATAGAGGGTGGGCTAGTTGGGTTCAGGACTTCTTCAAAGTGTTCCCTCCATTAACTAATTACTTACTCAGATAAGGTCAACAGTGTCCCATTCCTCTTATACTCTGCTTAGATGGTTCCCCCTCCTGAGGTGGCAAAATGGTTTTCCAGAAGTGTGTTGGTCAATCGTTCTCCATGGCTTCCCTGAACTCTACCTACACCAGGCACTTTGACTCTGTAACAGCCAAGGTCGACTGTCCTCCAGCCTGATGCTACTTCAAAGGGAGACTGACAGTGAAGATGCTGTGGTTTTATTGGCAGAGTTGTGATATGACTACATCCTTCAAGTTGTGTAGGGAGTAGAGAGATTTTTGTGCCCAAGTTTGGAGCTGGAGACAGCTAGTGACAGAATGACAGTCATGATTCGGCCCGATAGCTTTGGAGCTCTGTGACATCTCAGTGTCATAGATCTAACAGACTTGACACATGATGCCCTCAGTTTATTTGAAGTCGAGCAGTGAAGTTGCTGAACTTTGCAACTCCTATGCAGTTTGCTAGGGCTTTCTACCCTGGCAAAGAAGCTGTGTTTTGGTGAGTTGATTGGTCATTCTATGCATGAAATTTAAGTTATGAGGCAATCACAACCACGTGTACTTTTCAGTATCCATGAGATAATTGGAAAATGTCATTGTGATTTACCATTATTGCTATATGACATTTATATGAGCTCTTTGTGACTTGTGATGACAAATGGGTTCACGACAGGCTGTCCCATTTCTTCGGGGAACATTTTCTACTCCTACCTCTTGTGAATCTGTCCCACGGGGCAGGGAACAAAGGGTAAGGGTAAAAATGAGACATGGGATTGAGTGTCACACTCAAAAACTTAAGTTCATTCATGTAACCACAAGCACTTTGGGAAGCAGAGCTTGAATAAAGCAAGACCGCGCGACATTTACAGTATTATGTAATGCTTAGACTGAAACATGCCATCCGGTTACAAGGCTACTGGGAGGAGCACCCGAGTCATCAGAAGCTGAGTGATGTTTGGGCACGTCAGACTAGAGAGAGGTTGAGAGAGGGGAAGATCATAGATAAGAGACGAAGGTCTTTTTGAAAACCTGCTGTTATTTTTTGATACTTGTTTGTCCAAGAAATCAGAAGATAAAGATGGGGAACCGGGTCGCTCGTGAGGACTACGAATGGGTGTATACTGACCAGCCACACGCCGACAGGAGAAAAGAGATCCTGGGTGAGCTAACTTAGCTCGTCCATTAGCAAGTTGGGATACAACTATAACGCTGGTCAACCATGATTTAACCATGTGAATTAGATGGATGTGCATTTTTATGAAATGGTAAACGTTTTAAAGTTAGCGGTGTATTTAAAATTAAACTAAACATAGTAGCAGACACGGGTTGCTAATGAAGCTAACGGTTCTATATCCTTCGTTGCATTTGACGCTAGCTAACTTAAGTGTAATTTAGTAGTTACCTGGACTGAAACTCCAAGTTATTCTTTTCTCAAGGATTGTCAGTCAACGCCGTACTATAAAGATATATAAAGTCGTTGATAAATAATATTGACAAGCTAGTGGAAACTGGTTAGCTTAATGTTAACTTTTGCCATGCAGGAATAACGCCACTCCCTGAAATGACATAACTCCGCGTTAAGCTTCGCAGTAAAGTTGCTCTAACGGTATCCAGCCGTGATCGATCGAGCACAGCCGAACGGTCAATACAGGCCCCTGGCACGACTCCCATGTTATTGAGGCAATGTTTTGTAGGTTTTCGAGAAATTTAAAGAAACAAGTTTTATGCGCATGCTTCAAATCATTTATGTACGTCTACATCAGCTAACAGCAACAAATAGAACCACGCACACACACTTGCCATTCTTTTTCTATTTGCCCCATCCTGTCACTTTTAGGCCGTTGAGATATTGTGTGTAAATTAACTAGAGCTGCTGCAGTCAGTGACTTGATAATCTTCCATTCATTAATTATTGTGTATGGGGTATGGGGTCAAATGTCTTCTGCTTCTCGTGTAATTCAACCAGCACCACTGGATCTTTAGAAAACAAGGAACTTACATTGCACACTCTGCCATTACTATACATGCAAGCTTGAAGTCAATAAGTCCATATCCTGCAACATTTCAGAGGTGTGGATGAAGGGTAACAAATCAGCAGCAAGATCTTGAGAATGAAAAACACAACAGCTTCAACAATCCCCACAGTAGATTGTTGCATGCATAACCACAAATGCATTAAATTTTTGTCATATTGACAGTAGTACCTTACAGGGATAGATTGCAGTGTCAAGCATTACTGGAATACCTTGCCTGCAAGCCTGACATAAAGAAAATCTGCACTTGGAATAAATTGTTGCTTAAACTCACAGCAGGAAAGTTTGGTTGCCCAGTATGTTGTTTTGGGGGCTCATGAGTTCTCACTGTAAGATTTTATTCTGTCACCTTGTATGTTGTTCGATTTGGTCAAGCACAAAATGCCTTCTTTATATTGAAGTGGCCTTTTATGAAAACTAGTTGGCCTGCTGGATGATTAATGTGGTGTAAGTTTAGTGTACTGTTTTTGTATGTTTAATATTTTTTCACTGTTAACATAACAGGCACTTAAGTTAATTTGGTCAACAAGAAGTGGATTCATTGTGTTGGGAACATAGCCATGGATGGAGAAAGACGGGCACTAACAGCAGGCTTGTCTCCTGGTTTGAATTATTCATGTAAGCTTTTTTGGAATGCAGCATTGCCAAGAGACCCTTGGACCTTGTCCCTCCTTAGCCCGTGTTAAGTGTGAATACATTGAGCTGTATTTAGTCTCTCCACTTCGGAGGTGGCCTGGCCTGACCGCTGTAGTAAGTCTGTTTATTTGAATACTGACTAAGCAAGTAAAATCTGAATAAAAGATGGATTCTAATGGCATGTGTGAACTGACCCACTTGTGATTGGATCAGGTGTGAACAGACAAGGTGTTACCATAACTGTGCTTCCTCAGAGTCCAACCTCAGAGTTAAAGACTGGAGCCCCTTCCACGCTGCACCAAAAATGTGGGGTGTTTGGGCAGTCTGAAAGGGTCGACTCGGCATTTCGTCCCGCGTCCACCGACCCTCCAAGCGACCCAAGTGTTTAGCGGCTCACCTCGGCTCTGCTGGGCTTGCCTGCAGTGTGAAAAAGGCAACCCCCTTTGTCTCAGGTTTCCCGCGACCTTCCTGTCGCATTCTGATTTTGTCACTGTGCCGCCTGTCAGGCTGTCATTGTGGAAGCTGTGGAATAAAATAAATTTTTTAAAAAATGGGGCTGGGCTGTAAGAGCTGCTCACTCATCTCTTCATAAAGTTTTGGCCTCTGCCATAAGATCAGTCTTCCTGTTGATGTCTATTTCACTCCTTTTTTTCTAAAAAAAAACTAACATGTATGATCTTACGTGAATTAGTCTATGCTTGGGAACTCCCAATAATCGGGGAACCCTAACGTGAACTGCGCTAGCACGACCATGAAAATATATATACATAACTTGTACAGCGACAACTTGTATAGCGATCTTGCATGTCTTTTTTATTCGATTATGGCAGGACACTGGCAAGTTCTTGAAGTCTGTGACCTGCTCATCATCCGTGATGAAGAGGCGATCCGGCGGCAGATTTCTGGAACCGTACGGTACACTGTGATTTATGGGAACATCACCGGCATTTTGAGACAAGGCGCATTTTTATGTGTAATGATGATGTCAGCACGTTGACATACGAGAGAGAAAAACACAGGTATGCAGCCCTCACAGTGGCAGCTCAGACCCGCATCTGCTGGAAGCCTGAATGCGTCCTGAAGTCAAGCAAACGCAGGTACAAAAACCTGCTTTGACATGCGTGTTTCAGTATGAAAGGGGTATTAGGGAATGGGTTAGATCCACTTTAATCTGTTACTGTTGAGACATTAGTCATGCTTTTGTAGAAAACCTGATAAATCATCCGTTTCTGACCTTGTATCAGAGACATCCTTGCTGTCATTCCAAGAGCTCCTTCTATTGTGTACAATTACATACCTGAGGCCTGTCACAATTGGTGTAAAGGTCACAGCCTGTGATCACATCGGATGAAGTGTTTGCTGAGTCTTTCTTTGCATGACCCTCCCCGTTGGCAAGCAGTCAGACTTATCTTCGTTTATTGTTCCTTGTATCACATTGGATTACAATTTTCATGCTGAATCTTTTTTCTTTCTTTTTTTTTTAACCGACTTGCCAATTAGGAGTTTGGCTGATTCTGAAATTCTTTCCAAAAGATATAGTTGAGCCAAAGCAAAAACACTTTTTGTTATTTTTTTGTTTTATAATGGAAACGGTTCCAGGTTCACCTAACTCACTGAAACAAATCTTTAAATAAAGCTTTCTTGGCTTTAGCAGTTTTGTTGAAAGTCATATCTAAATGAAAATGAATTGCAATCACATAAAATCCAACTTCCCAGCTTGATCTTCAGATCAGAAGCAAGTAATTCATATCTGATATCATTCATTAAATTTTTTTTCCAGTGTAATAAAAAAAATCAGGTTTGAGCAAATTTGAAAGAAAACAGTTTGAGTCTGGTTAGTGTATTGATTAAGACAAATTAATTTTAAATGGTTAAGCAGGAAGACTTGACATTGATTGTTTGCACCCATTATTCACCAGGATGATATATTGTGTTACAACATAGAATAAGAATATTTTTAATTGATCAAATTTAAAGGATCCAGAATGGGAAGAAAACAGTGGTATTCTATTGATTAAAGAGTGACAATGAGTACTTTCCTTGGTGCTGGTATTTTTTTTTGTGTTGCGTTTTTGAATGCATGTTATATTGAACTTTTCCTTCTTCGGTAGCTTAAGGTGTGTGAAAGTGGCAGGGCTAGCTGTGTTCAGTGAGTTGTTAAACACATCAACTGCTTATCAACAGCTGATTGTTTGCACAGTAAACCGCAGTTAGTAGCTTGACATGACTTATCATATATGACAGGTTTCCACTGGGGCCACCTTTCACCTGCTGCCAACCTTTAATTGCTCTATTTGAACTTTATCTGGGACATTTATGTTCACAATAATGAATTTGTAGGTAGAGCGTTTACATACTAGGTGAACATTTTCTAATTGTTTATGAATGAGTCAAGCTAAATTTAAAATTGTAAGGTTGACCTTTTTTGACACTTATGTCTGAAATAACATGTTTGCATTGGGTTGGACACATCTTTTACAGTGGGAAAAGACATTTTCAGACATTAGCGCCATTTAGTGCATTTGTATACTCACAACATGTTGGTCATATCTACTCCCTCAATGACTGATGAAGCAAACACACCAGCCCATAGCCAGGTGAGTTTGCTGGGTGCATGGTGACATCATAAAAGGAAAAGAAAACAGCAGAATCAAGCCAAGCTGACAAGCACTGCACTACCTATGTCAAAAAGTTTAGCAGCTTTGTCTGTGATTGGTAGAGTGTGTTGTTATCTTGGAAATACACTTAACTAGCACTGCTATTATAACTCTCACAAGTTCCTGCCATTGTTGGAGGCTATGTAAACATGATTTTCCTTTCTCCTTGAGAAACATTGGAAATTTTTATATTATATGTTCACTGACAGCGAGCAACAGCGAAGTAGTCAGTTTGTCACAAAGTGAAAATATTTCAAACAATGTTGGGCCAGAAATATTGTTTGTAGTGGCTTATGGGTGAATAGTTCCATAACTTTAAAATAATTATGTCTTGTAACTGCCCTTTTCTCCATTTTCTTGTTATATTCCTGACCAATCATATGTTGTTTTTTTATAAAGTTTTTATTTATTTTTATTAACAACAGCATATAGTAGGTATATAACAGTCACAGTACAGAACAGTTGTTGCCATGTCTTCATCATAACAGTTTTATAGGTTACATCAGCATTTATTAAATTTCTTGGACGGACGGGAGCAGTCGGGGTGGTCTTATTAGAGGCAGGAGGGAGGAAATAAACCATTTCTTATGTCCTCGCATTGACAAAAAAGTTGTCCATTTTAACCATCTTGCAGCATACAAATTGCTTTTCAGCCGTAGTAGGAATGTCAATCTTTACATCTCATGGATCTGTTCAACAATTCGGAGCCATTCATCCACAGTAGGTGGGTCATTTTGAAGCCATTTCCGAGTTATTGCTTTTTTTAGCAGCAACAGTCAGGATTTTCAGTAGGTATTTGTCACTGTTTGTCATCCCTCCTAGTAGGTCACCCAAATAGAGAACGAAACATGATGGTGTGATCTGTTGTCCAAGAATTTGCTGTAGACACTTACAGATATTTCACCAAAATAAATGAATCTTAGGACAACCCCAAAAGATCTGGAGGTGATTTGCTTCATCATCCATACAACCTCTCCAACATCTTTGTTGTGAAGCTGCCAGATATGGTTTCATTTTAGGGGTAATGAAATATCTCACAAGATTCTTCCTACTGATTCATGCCAGTACATAGAACAAGTTGTAGAAAAGGTAGTCTTGCACGTTTTCCCACTGTTCAGTAGTTACGCTCTCTCTCAAATCCTTTTCCCATCTTACTTTAATATATTCTGTGGTATTTCCCAAGTTTCCAATAACACCTTGGTAAAGTCTTAAAACTATTGATTTAGTACCTTTAGTATAAGCTTGAACCATTAGTTGAATTATCTTATTGGAGTCTAAAATCCCATCAGTATGGATCTCTTTTTGAAAATAATGTTGTACCTGTAGGTACCACCAATCAAATGTTTTATGTTCCTGACTTATCTGCTCACTGGTCTTCTTGGTTCCTGCTGTGAAACTCATTATTTAAAGAATTTGTTGAAATATCAATAGAGGAATTGAACTGGAAATTTACTTTCAGAACCACAGCTGCTCGGAATGTGGGTGGTCACAGTTGAGCTGTATGACCTTATGGTGATGAAAAACTAGTACATCTAATTATGTAGATAAATTAACTACTAGCAGGACATTTCGGGATTACAATTTTGTACCGTAGTACATTGTTACCAGATACCCCGTGGGAGTATGCAGGTCCTGCGTAAGATCTTTATGTTTTACAGGGATTGGACAGTGCTGGTAGGGTTTATGATGGATCTGTTGGTTGTATGTCAGACTTGGCCACTGATTTGAGGTGGCATCAAATGTGAACTGTTAAAAAGAATGTAAACCCATCCCCATGTAGGTTTTACACTTCTTCTTGTTCACTAACAAAATAGAAAAAAATAGAATAACATCTTCAGTAGGTCACCTGAAATGTCCCCACACATTTACTGCTCCCTGGGCTGCTGTCACCGATAAAAAGATCTGATAAAAGGGTTGACTTTACTGTGTAGTTCCAGCTGAGTTCTCAGTAATATCACTGTTATCTTAGAGGATAAGCTGCCTTTCAGCCATCTGACCTCACTGATTGTCAGATTGCATGAACAGTAACAAATTGCTGACTGACTGTCCCTAAATGGACCAATATCTGTGTATTTGAAAGTTCATTACATGTATCGTCACACTGAATGTTAATGATGGCACATTTTTCAAGAATTTTCTGGTACGTTGGTCATGTTTTGTATTATCATACCGATGCATAAAACAAAATACAGGTGTACTGCTTGATTAGTTATGAAAAAAAATAGTAAAGTATAAAGGAATTAAATTGTCCTTACATTTACATATATCCTCATGTATATACAGATAATGACCCTGATTAATTCCACTAATACTAATCATTCCAGGTTATTTCACAGGATGACTATTGTGGTTGCTTAGTGCCCTAATATGCTCTGCTGGGGGTGTAGTGAGTGATGATAGCCTTTGAGGTAGAAACCATTAGTTTATCTGGTGCTGTGTGCTCCAATGAACCCATTATACCTTTCTCATGGCAGACAAGATCCTTTATGCTGTAAGACGGTCTTTAGCTATGATGTGATATCACACAATATAACAGTTTTTAATTTGATGTGAGTGTGGTTATTTAGTAAAAACACAAACTACACAGCTAAAATTGGAAAGAGCTGTAGGGCAATTGACTGTCATGGTGGCAGTTTAGGCCTCAGTATGAGTCTGTAAGTCCACATTTGATCACTATCAGCTTCATCATTGATAGCTTAGTGAAGGGCTAATGCTACTTACACTGTGTAACATACACCACTCCAACCCATTAACTCATTCCAAGACATGTTATAAGAGCTTTACATTAGTTAATGAATGGACATGCTGCTCTCATGATTGTTAGCTGTTCTTTGTATAATGTTCAGACCAGCCACAGTTGATTACAGCTTTAACTGCACGCTATTATTTGACTTCTTATGCTAGCTTGCTTTCAGTATCAGTTGGTGGGTGGAGATTTGTATAGTTTTAGTGGCCTGGTCTGTGTTTAGATCTAATCACTCATCAACGAGCTAACTTAAAATGAGGTTTCTGTCTTCTGTATTTCTACAGCGCCAAAATCAGGTGCATGCGAATGCCAGGAAACCTGAATCCTGGCTCCATGTGACTGTCCATAACACTTTGTGTTATGTACTTAAGCTTTTGTGTGGTAGTGTTCTGTTAGATTGTGTTATATTATAAGATGCTTTGTTTCTTTACATCCTTTACAAACAAGTAGGGTTTACAACTCAAAGTACAACTTCACAATCTGACAAATCAAAAAGGCACCAAGTAAGTGCAAACATCTACCAAGGGCAGTGTGGGTTTCTTCTTTTCTAACAGCTCTGGCCTCCAGCTCAGTTTTATAGACTTTTTCATCCTTCTCTTTACATGTATAAAATGGAAATCCTGTTGTGGTGAACCTGCAGACAGTTATCAGTTAACCAGCAGCTCTGCTTTTCTTTATGGGGCTTCATAGTAGGTGTAAGATTGCTATGCACGGGTACTTCCCATTGGTCAAATGAATGCCTGCCATTTTTTTGGTTGAGGGATTTTGACTAGGTTATCTAGCAAACAAGTCTGAGAGTGAAAGGCTAAATATTTCATAAGCACGCAGAAGGCATCTGAACTCCCTAGAGAAGTAGCTGTGTGTGCAAACAGCTGAAAAGAGCCCTTAGAGGCCCTAAGAACTTTCTGGAGTTACTAGAGAACCAAACCAAAAGTAAAAGTTGATTAGATCATTTGACATTCTTACAACTGCTGGGTGTGGTAAAAAAAAACAACAACAACAATGTGATGTGCTACTGTTAAATTCACTACTTTCTGCTCACAAAAATCTCAGATTCTCAAAAGTTTAAAATTATCAACTGCAGATTTAAGCAGCAATTCTGAAACCATCAGCTATGTTTTCCCTATGGAAAGCTACTCTATTAAAGTGCACACACTGAATCCTGTGGCCAATTCATTCTTCCTTGGTTTAGAATGAAGTAGTGGCTTGGCATGAGCCTCAGCATGTTCTCCATGCGCTTTTGTTTTGCTGCTGGGTTATGCCTTATCTGAGAGCAGTGGGACTGAACAATACATTTCACAATTGAAAAATGTCCTGCTCACTAAAACAGTTTTTTTTAAGCTGTAAATTTGTGATACTATTGTACTGGGATGAAACATGTTGACGCTACACTCATTCTGGACATTTCTTTCAAAATATGTAAAAATCATCATTTCATGATTTGGAAAGCTCAACACTTTTTCTACCATGTTAAATCAGCCCAGAGCCAGAGGGCTAAATACTGCCAGAGGCAGTTGATTTGGCTCTCTGCACACTACTTTTATATAAAAGAATGTTAACAACATTTTGCTGGCCCTGTTAAATGGAGGTGCTCCTCCAGTCAGAGGTGGGTGGTCCAGCTCTCACCCTGCAGAAGAAATCTGTGATGCTGCGATTTTTTTTTCAAGTGTATTGTGGTCAAGGCTCTTTATTCACAGGAATGTACAATTTTTCTAAAGTTTACGGTTTTTCTAAAGCGTCACATGTTCACCAGTGTTTTGCTTCTAATGTTACGTCATAACCAATTAGTCCTACCACTCTATAGAACTTGTATTTTGCCCCACATCCCTAAATAGTCTGTCTTGCACGTGAGAGGCAGTGGAAGTGGCTGCCATCCCTCATGCTGTCCCTCTGCTGTCTGTCCTCCTCTCACATCAAACTGACTGTCTAGATTGTGGAAAAGTGAGATGTGACAAGGCAAGTAGGACCAGCACATGGTCTGGAGCCAACAGCTCCAAATGATCCACTGATGTTGACTCCTCCTCTACTTTCATGTTGCCCTGAAGTTAATAATAGATTGTTGACAGAACTCTGAACATTAAAATGCTTGGATATCCCATATGGTGATGATCATTATTTCACATTAATAATATAGGAATGTCCTGAATTTAACTTAATTCTCTTTTTTTCTCCCACAGCCAAATATCCACAAATCAAGTCATTGATGGGTCCTGACCCTAGGCTGAAATGGATTGTGTGCATGATGGTGGCTATACAGTTTTTAGCTTTCTACTTAGTCAAAGACTTGGACTGGAAATGGATTTTGTTTTGGACTTACGCCTTTGGCAGCTGCATCAACCACTCAATGACCTTGGCTATCCATGAGATCTCCCACAACACGGCCTTTGGAAACAACAAGGCCATGTGGAACCGCTACTTTGCCATGTTTGCCAACCTGCCTATCGGATTGCCCTACTCTGCTTCTTTCAAGCGATATCACCTGGACCATCATCGCTATCTTGGTGGAGATGGCATAGATGTAGACATCCCCACAGAGTTTGAAGGCTGGTTCTTCTGCACACGCTTCCGCAAGTTCATCTGGATCATTCTGCAGCCTTTGTTCTATGCCATCCGCCCCCTCTGCATCAACCCCAAACCCATCACTCAGCTGGAGGTGACAAATGTGGCCGTCCAGCTCAGCTTTGACATCCTGCTCTATTGGCTGTGGGGGGCCAAGCCTGTGGTCTACATGCTGGCTGGCTCCATGTTGGGGATGGGTCTGCATCCAATTTCTGGCCACTTCATAGCTGAACATTATATGTTCCTCAAGGGTCATGAAACCTACTCGTACTACGGCTCCCTCAACCTGCTCACCTTCAATGTTGGCTACCACAATGAGCACCATGACTTCCCCAGCATCCCAGGACGTAGGCTACCAATGGTTGGTATCCCTTGCTAATTCACTGGCATAGACATAGAAAGAAATGAATAGAGACAAAGTTGTTGAGGCAGGGAGCACAACAAAGTCATAAGACGAGCGGGACTTGATTGTCCACATTGTCCCTCTGGATTGTCAATTGTCAGATAGTTACACAAATGTTTCATTATGATTTTAATATTTTAAGTTGACCCACTCTCTAAAAATATCCGTAGGCTATGTTATTTGCAATCTTGAGTGGACCCTCAGTTAACAGTTAAAACCACTGCGACAAATTTTTAAAATCATCACATTACATACATTTTCCTGACCTTGCATTCTGACCAATGTGATCTGTCTCTTATGTACTGTTAACGTGAATGCAGTCGAGGCTTGTTCAGACTTGAGCAGTCAAATCTACTCCAATGAAAAATGGAAACCAGAAGCTTCCCTGTCCCATCATTTTCATCTTTGCCAACAGTTTCTGTCTTTATATGCAGAATCTGTTTAAAGACATAATGGAAAGTATTACTCTGCTTACTTTACAATTGCAACATTCTCTTACACAGGGTATTCGTAGCATCACAAAGGCAATGAGTTTAGTGATGGACAAATTTATGACCCATAGACTTTATGTTCTGTCAACTCACTGTAAATCACATCAGTCAACAGAAACAGCAGCAACCCTATGGTTTGAGTTCTGTGGAAACAAAATTGAAACCTCAAATGATCACCACATTTAAAACCTGTATAAAACAAGTCTTTCTGGTCGGAGCTGACTGCTGGATCTGTTTCTTTCTGGTTTCAAGGTGAAGAAAATAGCGGCCGAGTATTACGATGACCTGCCTCAGTACACATCATGGGTGAAGGTCCTTTATGACTTCATCATCGACGATACACTCAGCCCATACTCCAGAGTCAAGAGGAAGCTGAAAGGAGATGTCAAAGAGGAGTAACTCTGGTCTAACCACGACAGCAGCCTGCTTCACCGTCCTCTTAACGGCTTCGACAGATTAATACATTAAACATTGGAAAATGATCCAAAGACTGTGCACACATTTGCAAGTGTGCTTTTCTCCACAGGAAGACAAAGAAAGTTGTGCGTAACTGCTGACCAAGACAAGTGATGTTAATTGAAAATATGAGATTCTGTTTAATAATCATGGCTTGTGCTTTGGACTGGTTGCTCAAAGATGATGACCCTGTTTAGACTTGCATTAAGATGCATCCTCAGTGATCTGTTAAAGTGGACAGCTCTTAGATGAGGTGTGAACACACTCAGACGCATGGAGATCTGATACCACATTCAGAGCTGCTCTAAGCCTGTTTTAGTCACATTCTTTCAGTAGTGTGAACACAAGTGTGTCCTGGGCTGAATTAAAGGACCTCATCAGCTGATGTCCTTTGTTGAAGCAGAAAGAGCTCAGAGAGCCATTATGGCCTCATCACACATCTTGGGTGTTTTGTTTGTCAGGAGCATGCTAAGACTCAATGTTATTTCTCTCTCTTCTCCTGTTAATTTTTGGCTGATGAACACAGGAAAGTATTGCTGGCTGCACTGCTTGCCCATCAGCTGCTCTCTCCCTCTCCACTGATAATAAATCATTACAAAATGTCAGTGATAGACTGACAGACCTGACAATTTGATCAACATATATTGCTTGTTAGAAATAAACATTGTTGCCAGTAAATACACTGATTAAAAATGTAGTGTAATGTTTATTTGCGTAGAGTCGGGAAGCAAAATGCTTTCAAAAGTGGTCACATGAGACTAATGTCGACGCATTTTGAACCCAAGCATTAACAGTCTTAGCAATGCTGTCCACCAGTAATTTGATTACATCAGGACAGATCTTAATACCAGGTGTGGACAGGGTCTTGGATCAATGAACAGTTGAAGCTAAATTAACATTACTGATTTCATAAAATTAATTCTGAGTGAATGAAACAGTAACAGGGGGCTTTGAACTAGAAAAGCAAAAGGTCATATCTTTGATTTAAATAACTTGTCAGTTCACCCAAGCAAATTTAGTGTGTGCATCACTGGTGCCTGGAGGAAGTGCCCTACTGAGTTTGAAGTCTGGGGGGTCTTGGATCTGCAATAATAGTAAGATTGACAGATGGGATTCTGGATGGTTCTGATGCCATTTGTATGCTGTGATAAGAGCAGTCAGAGCTCCAAGTCCGAGGTTGTCAGTTAAGTTTTGTGACGGCTCTGCCCTTAAAACAGCAGGAATTGCATCGCTCATTAAAAACAAAGCAGAAAAAAGTATAAGAAATCCTCTTTCTCATGACTCCGTATGTGCCGCTTGGTAAGGGCAACTATCATGGTTTTGTTTTGCTGATGAGATCAAAAACATGATAGATCTGACCACAAGTTTAAGAAAGATGTTTTTGTACAACCATTCCCAGAAATCCACGGACTACACTACTCCAACTTTAACAGCACGTTTCTGAGGACAAAGCATGTCGAGGTTGGTCTCATTTTGTCTTAAAGAATTTTAACATCCTCCTGTTCAAATCCTACAGATACACTCATTCGAGGGCAACAACACGACAGAAGCTTCGCCATTAGTGAAGAGCATGACCCTGCCTGTGTAATCATATCTTGAAGTGGGCTCAAGTTGAGCTCTGAATACATCCAGTCTTTCATATGAATAGTTGTTGCTGTATTGCTGTCATCCTGTTAGCTGCCCTGTTCTACTTCTTATGTTTAGAGTTCATTGGGTGACTAATATTGGCTGTTTTCTGTGTCAAATGTACAATTGAACCTTTTCTCAACTGCTTTTCTTTTCCAGAGCACAAACCCCCAAAAATACCATTTTGAACAGGTTGAATTTACCGGGTGATTTGTGTCGCAACACTTACTTGTGCACATCTTTGTTTGACTGAAGAATGAGTTTCCTCCACAGGGTGAACAGCTCTGGACTTCCATATGTTATGTAGTGTAAATCCATGCTCTTTAAGGTGATATGGTCCTATACCTCATAGGTTTTGATTATTTTTGTTGTCCAGTATACCCAAATAAAGGAAGAATCTATTTATTGACAGGAGTATGTCCTCCTAAGTTCATTTATAAATTCCAGTTTAGTTGGACAACTGCAGTAATTCAGCCTTTTCTAACATGTAAATTGACTGCTTGTCGTGCAGCTACTGTGACACTTAAGGAACAAAGTGGTATTATGAGACAAGATGAACAAGGTGTTTCTCCCTAGACATCCAACACTTGATTGTCCCGTAACATTGCATGAACTGCAACTAACACCCAGAAGAGGAGTTGGTATGAATGGTGCAGTTGAAATGAAAGTGCAGTTCTTGGATTCGTGTAATCTTAATTTTTTTGAATGTATTGACTTTGAAAGATTGTCAATGAAAAGTCTTCACATTTGAAATCTTTGGGCTTTGTTTTTTGTACTTGCAGTAATATTTCAGGTAATTCAGACTGCAGTTACAGCTGAGGTTCTATCCTCTTGCTTCATGACCAAGTAACCAGACAACTGGCTTGGTCCACTATTTTAATATTGCATATTTTTTATTTTGAATTCATTAAAGTCAATGATATGTGTGAATAAAGAGAGAGGCTGTTTCCCAGATGGAATGTTCCTCCCTCTTCTCTCGTTTTCACATGTCATTACACCGATTCTGTTTCAGGGTCTGGAGGAAACTTATGTTTGTCCACCTCCTCAAACTGTTCGTTCAAAATGTTCAAATTGTGTAAGCTTTCGAAGACGTTTCGCTGTTGTCATATTTGAGTGCTGTAATGTTGCAGTTAGAAGAAGGGCCCAAGGTATTATGTTGGGGTGTGCTGCATCCTCACAAAGCAAAGATTTTAACATCCAAAAATTCAACTTCACAATGACATTTGCAAAATTATTGTAACGATATTTTGGATTCCCTTCAAAGATTGATGGCACAAGATAAATTGTTGTGACATGTAATATGCCACCATATTTAACTAGGCATCAATGAATAAATAGGGTCACATTTAGATTGCATTTTGATCATTTACTGTCATAGTTTGACTAACCAGTAACTGTAACGACTGCTGTTACTATGCTGAATTTACTCTGAAAAATAAAAAAAAAATTTTTGAATGGTTCAGTGTCACTGTTGTGAGCATGGCTTAACGACCCAATCTCTTAGCTGGCAAGGCAAACATACTGTTGGGGGAACAACATACTGGCTTCACATGTGGAATAACATACTTGATGGTGAGTTAATGCAAGAGACAGCATGGCTCAGCGGTAGAGTGGCTGTCTTGCAACTGAAGCGTCGCTGGTTCGATCCTCACTTCTCCTGCTGACCATATCAAAGTATCCTTGAGCAAGATACTGAACCCCTAATTGCTCCCGATGGCCCTGCAAAGTCCAGGGTGTACCCCGCCTCTCGCCTGATTGTCATCTTGGATAGGGTCCAGCCCCTTGTGAGCCTCAACGGAAAAGCGGTATGGAAAGTAGATGGAGGTAATGTAAATAAATTCATCAAATTGCATTTAAGCATTTATTGGCAGAGAAAACCAAAAACAAATGGACCAAGGGAGAATGAGAAGAAACATGAAATAAGTGTCAGATCATTTGGTTTCAAACTGTAATTTAGATCAGGGAAAACTGAAGTATACACGTCTGTAATAATGACACTGAACACTGATCACACAGGGTTGGGTCTGACGAGAATAGCAACCAGAGTCAACATTCCTTCAGACAAAATTCATTTGCGCAGGAGCACGAATCAACCCCAGCTAAGGAAGTGAACGTCCTCTCACAATAGAAACAGACTCTCCCTCTAGTGTGCTGCCCCCTCCTGGTCTGAAGTGAAAGATGAAGCGTTCGCTTGCACAGTTAACAATTTAATTTACCTTTAAAATGCTTCAAGATGTGATGCAATAACATGTTTGTTAGCTAAGAGAATAAATAAATTGTGTATACTGTGCATGTGCTTTTTTTACTTAAGTACAAAGAACATGACATCATAGGTGTTACAGTTAAAATCAAAATATTCTTTTACACATACATACATCATGGTATGTCACTCTATTTAAGGTGTGCACTCGTCCATTTTTCCCAGTGTTCAGTACATTTCTCTAACTGAAGTCTTAAAATAAATGAAAGTCTCGCTATACAGTAAATTTCTTGAATGATCTCGTGCCACTGAACCAATGTTGGAGGATCTAGAACAACCATTTTCTGGTTATAGCTTTCCTCCTACTTGCCAAAGGAATCTTCAATAAGAAATTACCCTTCTATATGACTGTTTCTGGAATTTTACCAAGATAAAAGGTAATAAAAGAGAAATTTAAATCCGTTCCTATTATTGTGTTTATTGCAGTAGCCTCCTCACTCACGAATGACTGGATTTTTGGACAGGCCCAAAAAACACAAGTGATTAGCCATAGAGGCTCCACATCATCTCCAATCGAAGCGCCTGCATCGCCCCCCCACCCCCCCTTTTTTATCCCCTGCTGTTACACTGGCCTGCGCTCCCCTTCCATGAACCAGTCTGCCATCCAGTCCCCCATTAAGCTGGCTTGCTCTCCCTGCCTCCCCTACCAGAAGCTTCCTTCTTCAGCTGTTATTAACAATTCCATGTTTCCCACATTGTGTATTGTAAACTGTTTTCTTGTCTGTAGCAACATCTATTGCACGTCTGTCTGTCCTGGGTGAGGGATCCTCCTCTGTTGCTCACCCTGAGGTTTCTCTGATTTTTCCCTGTTAAAAAGGGTTTTCTATGGAGTTTTTCCTCAGTCGATGTGAGGGTCTAAGGGCAGAGGATGTTGTTATGATGCCATGTAAAGCCCTTGGAGACAAACTGTTGGTGAAAACGGGCTCTACAAATAAAATTGCCTTGCCTTGCCTTGCCTCACCTCTGTGCCTGTTTGCAGTGCTGTTATTTTAGAGTTATGAAAAATCACACTACATTCTTCCAGCCAAACTCTTTTAAAAAGATCTTAAGTTTGCAGTGGTCACTTGTGTCTCACTTATTTACAACCACATCTCTTCTGATATTTGTGTTTCTGACTCCCTCTCCCATTTTTGTTTAATGGATATTGTAGAATGATTTTTAGAGGCTTGTATACTTCCATGCAATCTTGAGACCAACATTTTATTGTCTTACATGTGTGCTGTCTTCACACAAACAGCGTTGTTAGTTGTTGTGATCCTTGAGAGATGCCATGTTAGATGCTGATGGTGAATGACCGAACAGAAAAGAATGCAATGAGTGTTTGATAAGGAATGTTGATAAAAATGTGTACTGTCAATGACTAAACCCAAAGACATCAACACAAATGATTATCATAATAATCATTCTAACTCTTTTATTTTTATAAAGCTGTTTGATGAATTTACATACAGGATGCAAATTGTGTAGAGAAGTCCCCTGAGGAACTGCAACGTCTCGGGTGGCCCCTCCACAGTTCTCATCTTATCTGCTAAGGGACTCTTGAAGCTGCTCATACATTCTCTGGTCCTGTACACACACACACACGCGCGCACACACACACACACACACACACACACACACACACACACACAGAAATGTTGCAGTATTTAGTGTTGGACACGTTGGACTGGTTCTCCTTACTACTTATAGGATGGTAAGCTGATAGAACAGCTTTGACAAACATTGTCTGTATTTAACAGGCAAGTGTAACTCTACCAGGGGATGGGACATGCAAACTGACTGTGAATCTCCCTCCATGTATTCCCAGCATAAATAAAGTAGAAATAAAAGGGAAGAGTAGTACACCTAAACAACTGTGGTAAATTACATGTTCAATATACACTACCACTCAAAAGTTTCGCCACATTGTCATTCAATTTTTTCTTTATTTTTTACTACTTTCTACATTGTAGATACAAACTGAAGGCATCAAATATATGAAAGACGATGTATGGAATTATGTAGCAAAGAAAAAAATTGTTCAATAACTGCAAATGTTTTTTATATTTTAGATTCCTCAAAGTAGCCACCCTTTGCTGAGTTGACAGCACTGCAAACCCAGGTTGGTACACAGCTGACAGCCCTATTTGACAACTGTTAGAATTCACAACATGGTTAGAACCAATCAGCTAAGTAAAGGGAAACGACAGTCCATCATTACTTTAAGAACTGAAGGTCAGTCAGTCCAGAAAATTGCAAAATCTTTGAATGTGTCCCCAAGTGCAGTCGCAAAAACCATCAAGCGCTACCATGAAACCGGCTCACGAGGACTGCCCCATAAAAGGAAGACCACCATCACCATCACCTCTGCTGATGAGGATAAGTTCATCCCAGTCACCAGCCTCAGAAATTGCAAGTTAACAGCCCCTCAGGTTAGAGCCCAGATAAATGCCACACAGAGTTCTGGTAGCAGACACATCTCTACATCAACTGTTCAGAGGAGACTGCGCCAATCAGGCCTTGATGGCTGAATAGCTGCTAAGAAACCACTACTAAGGTAAAGAAGAGATTTGCTTGAGCCAAGCAACACAAGGGATGGACATTAGACCAGTGGAAATCTGTACTTTGGTCTGATGAGTCCAAATTTTAGATCTTTGGTTCCACCTGCCATGTCTTTGCACAACACAGTAAAGGTGAGCGGACGGTCTCTACATGCATGCTTCCCACTGTGAAGCATGGAGGAGGAAGTGTGATGGTGTGGGGGTGACAGAGAGACAGCAGAGACATTAAAGCTGAGGAACTGATTATTCTGCTGATGAAGGTTATGTTGTCATCATTTTCATTTCTAGTGATGTTGTGTTGAGTTCAGTGGGAGGTAAATGCATCTTTAAATAGTTTAACAAGAAACACGATACCCTCATTTTGTGATCTTTGATGTCTAATGACTCACTGTCATTCATTGTAAGGTGAATATTCTTCTGTCTCCTTTTCATTATCATCATCATTTTCTCCACCTTTTCACAGAGTGTTTATGTATTCATACCTTTTTAGACACAGAAGGTCGAACCTTCATGAAGGCATCCTCAAAATTCTGTTTGCTCACTCTGATCTCAGTGACAGGGCCGCAGGAGTAGGCATGACCTGTGTCAAACAGTGAAACACTCAATCAGATGCTCTTCTCAAATTACTGTCATACGTGCTTATACTCAGTCTTGTCACCTGTCTGATTTTTGATTTTATTGATCTTTATTTTTTTAATCGAAGTTGGATGTTTAAATAGAATACATACAAAATAGAAGCGTGGGTTGCTGAATCCACATGCAATAACAGAATATGTAGAGGCAGAAGAACACGCCTGCACTTTCTGGTCTACAAACCAACCAGAACTTCTTTGCTTGGTGTCATACCCAGAACTCTGGGATGTCCCACTCCCATTTGGAAATATTAAACCATTTAAAGCAGCATGGAATGAGAAAGCAAGTTACCAGGTGAAGCCAAGGAAGGCTGGGATTTCAGGTGGCCCCTCAGGGCATTAACAGATGCCTCCCTCACTAACGCAGTCAGGTCAGCCCCGCTGTATACACACACACACGCACACACACGCACGCACACACACACACACATCTCTGGATCTGATCAATTGTTTCCTTTACATTTTATCAACAACTGGTAACTACATCCATTTGTTCATTCATTTATTTGTTCATTCATTTGTTCACATTCCAACAGTGGCAGTACTAACCCTTAAACTTGATTAACATCACAACTGTCATATTATGAGAAATGTATTTGCTGGAAAAGAGATAAGACACATTGAAAGGTGAGATCTGCTGACAGCATTATTATATTTATGGTCTTCAAACAGGCATAGTAATCATATTGTTACTGTTATTTTCATTGCAACAGTAATCATGTCAGGAAGATGTGACATTTTGATTAAGGACAGTCTGACTATAAATGAGTGAGTGCCTATAAGAGGGAAGCTGGTGGTTCCAGACTCACGTGAAGCAGTCGCATCGCTCATCATAGGCGATCTCCACCAAACTGACATCCTGCTCCAGCTGAGGTTTGGTTCCAGACTACAGCACACCAAGAATACAGATGGACTCAACTTAGTTCAGCTCCAAGACTGGAGGCACTGTGACACATCTCCCTCTTGAGTGGGGAATGATTTGGGGGGAAAAAATTCAGCATTTTGCAGCTCCCGTTCAGAGTGAGAGCAGATCTGAGGGACTGTTGAGGTATTGGCTGCATCAGCCAATGAATGAGTCTTTTCAGGAGCTTCCTGGTCACCTGCTTGACTTGTAACAACAGAACAGTTTGTCACTATTCCTGCAAGCTCTAACGATTGCCTCCAGTACTATACAATATGAGCTAATGGAATAATGACAACCTTTAAACTTGCGGTGCTGCTTTTAGGAGCTAAAACCCTGTAGGGAATTCTTAGCTCTGAGTCATAACAGATGATGGAAAGAAGAGGGTTTTTTATGGAGGAACCAAAGAAAAGAATAAAAGGTTGAGATTTTGCATATTGGGATACCTGTGCAATGTTGAACACTTCAAAAACCATGTTGCAAGATGTACATATTTCATTATTTATATACTACATACATCTTTTGTCTGTATCTTTTGTCTCGGAAAATAAAAAGAATATCTTACCCCTCCCAAGTGTCTGTCTACTTTGGCTTTCTGTGGTCAACAAGTACCTTAGTGATGGTAAGAAGGATGGCATGGCGGTCTGCAGGTGGAGGCAGACCCACATACAAGGTTTTATCCAGACGGCCGGGCCTCAGTATGGCAGGATCAATGATGTCTGGCAAGAGGGACAGTGAAAGACAGCGTTTTTGCAAACAATGAGGATCGAATTTAGTTAAATGACAACACTAAGCAGGAGCAGCTTATGTCTACCTGGCCTGTTGGTTGCAGCCATGATGAAGACCTGCTGTCGGGTCTCTAAGCCATCCATCTCTGTGAGCAGCTGGTTGACTACCCGCACACTGGCCCCTGACTGAAAGGACACAATTACTAACAATACAAAACTCTAAAAACAGGCAGTAGGAGCACATCCACAAACACACTTCTTCATATGCAGAAATCAATGAGCTAGATGGTACAGCTTCCATCAGAAAATCAACCCAATGAGATTGTTTGCTTATTTGAAACCTGATGTAAATGTAGAGAAAGTTGATGTGGCGCAGAAGACTGATCACATTCATGCTTTTGTTTAATTACTGCGATAAAAGATGAAATAAGTTCATGACATTTGATACATGATCTTTTACACTGTAGACAACTGTGAGGGCAGTGTTTGGAAATGTGCCTCCGACTATATACTATTACTATTCATCAATGTACAGTTCATATTACTGTACATTTGGGGATTAGTGTCCGTCACCTCGTGGCCTGAGCGACGAGGACATAAAGCATCAATCTCATCAAAGAAGATGACACAAGGAGCAGAGTTGTGTCCTCTTTGGAAGACCTGTCTGACGGCCCGCTCACTCTCTCCCACATACTGTAAAGACAAAAAGCTCCATCAGCTGGTGCAGCAAACTTACTTCTGAGACTGATGCAGCTAATGAGAAATCTCTACTGTAGGTGATTGATGAATTTATACCAGAACAACACACAATTTAACATCAGTAAAGGGAGCCATAAATGGGTTGTGTCAGAAAAAGTGGAGAGATCCAGCCACCTCCAGCCCTGTGACTCACCATGTTGAGCAGCTCTGGACCCTTGACTGAAATGAAGTTGAGGCCTGACTCATTTGCAACTGCCTGTCAGGATCCAGGACACACACACCACAGTAACACACAGTGAGACATGACCACACTCTGAGGACACAAGCAGCTGATGTCTGGATTAAACATTACAGAGTTTAAAAATGCAGAGACAACACCATCTATCATCGACAGAACACAAAAATAGGTCTGATATTCAACTTTCCAACGGTCCTTGAACAAATCACATGAAACATATATTTTCATCTAGAAAAAAACGAAATCTTACGCGACGGATAAATGATTTTATTTCAAAAGTCTCTTGCAAGTTTTTGCAAAAAAAAAAAAAAAATCATGAGCAAACCTTCTATACTGTGTGTGTGCTCCTTTTGTCTCATTTTCAATTTGGATTTTGCAAGTATCACACTTATGGGTACTTGTAACATGCCGATCTGGAGTCTAATAACTTAACATTTTTGTGAAAGTGACTATCCCAAAATTCATTTTACATTTTTTGATGATTTCTACCATCACGGCTGTGTTGCAGTGCACTAAAGTCCTTTTCGAGTTCTCCCTACATCCAGACACAATTGTGATATGGGACTGCACATTGATCTGAACAATGACACAGTCAGTAGGAACGTGAAGACTGCTGACTTTCAAGAAGGTAAGGAGACTGTACAGAAAGTAAGGCCAGCAGACACTTAATTAAAGTCCACTAAATACACTGTTAAGATCCATTGTGCAAGCTTATCTGATCCACAATAACATAATACTACTGTAGGTATAATGACTGTTGAATTCCACATTAAATTGATAAGTCTGATAGTAAGTGGGGAACCTTAGCCAGCAGGGTTTTTCCACATCCTGGGGGTCCAGCAAGCAACACACCAGATGGAGCACTAAGCCCCAGAGCTCTAAACAGCTCTGGAGAACGAACAGGAGCCTGCAGAACAAACAAAGAAGTAAACTTGGTGAAATGAGCCACCACTGAGCCCAGTCTGAACAGACAATGTTCATAAAAGCGAGAAGCACCCAAGTTGCCCATGTCAGACACAAGCAGATACTGTAAGGAAGCTGGTACAGGATAACATGGCCACATAGCTCCTGTCACACAAAGTGACAGAAAGGTTTTCAACAATAACAAAACACATGATAGTAATAAACTACTTACTAGGCAGTAACAACACAATAAATTATTAATATTACAGTTACAGTGTACAGTAACATGTTACCACCAGCTCACAGAATCTGATTGTTATGCTGTTATCAGTCCAGTCCAGAGTGAAAATCTGCCTCCCAGAAGCTTTCTTATCTGCCCAAATTACAGGGCTCAGTGATTTGGGGGAGTCTTTGCAAAGTAAATCCATAATAATATTGAACATCTTTTGTGGGTTTTAATCCATCTTAATCCATAACATACTCTTCATTGTGACGCCACTATAAAATATCAAATGACACTGTCCGACCAACCAGAACGGTCACAAGCTGTCTCATGCATATGGAGTCATGGGTACTGGGGTTTGATTACTATTTCTTTAAAAATTCTTAATTGATCCCTTAAATGTATAAATAAATTAGGATGTGAAATACACTGCCATTTTTAATGCCTCTGTGTTTATTGCAGTGAAAGTAACAGAAAAGAATTGTAATCAGTAAATTATTACTCCACACAGACAGTAATATAAAGTAGAATATAACTTTCAACTTTCTTTAAAGCAACTAATAATAACTTATGTATCACATCGAAGAAGTAACCTCTTTTACAAGCAGGTGAGAGGGTGGAAATGATATGAGATGATATGCTGTCAAAAATCCACATCAAGGATGTTAGAGACAGATGTTACTTTCAAATTAAAGTAAATGATAATACCTAATACAATCAAATTTTAGAAGTAACCTTTTCAGAACTTTTACAAGCAGGCGAGAGGGTAGAAACAATATGAGATGATATGGTATATATGTTAGAGAGTTTACCAGTATGGCCATGGTGAGCTCCTCCCTAATGTCCTGAAGGGCACCCACATCCTCCCAGGTGACATCAGGCACAGTGGCAAAGCCCTCCCTCTTGGCTGAAGGCTGGACACTTGACAGGGAGACCTGGAAGTCTGACATGAGGATGGAGAGGCCAGCCAGCTCCTCCTCTGACAAAGTCTCTGTGTTCTTCAGCAGCTGTAGAAGGTTCCACATCTCCCCCTGCTGGAGAGAAGAAGAAAAAACATCTCAGGGCACAATTTCAAGATTTAGCTATAAAGTAAGTTAAATAACACATCCAGGAGTGTCAAATTTAATGCAAAGTCCCTGTAATTTACATACCCACACATTGCACTTGTTTCTTTTAAATACATCAATTTGTTTGTTTCCCTCCACATATACACACAGTGACAAGCACGGCTCAGAACCAGATGCCACTCAAGAGAAGCTAACAATTCACAAAAAATATTATTTATATTATTTAATATTTGAACAGTGAACAGTTAAGCCTACTGAGCAAAAATTCTCTTCAGAATGTTGAATAGTTCCTAAATGACCATCACTATTTACAAATCGAAACCAACACTGATAACAATGGAGCTCTTGGGTCCATTACTTTTGTGTTTCTGAGAATAAGAAGAGAGCTACACCTGTGTTTCAAGTGTCAGTGTGCTGATGTTGACCAGTGAACTGGTGCAGCTCTTACCAGCAGGTGCTCCTGTTCTTCCTGACCTGATGGTGTCATGTCTGGTGTCTCTGTGGTGACTGCTGCACAGCTCTGCTCACAAACCTCTAAATCAGTCTGATCAGTGCTTGTTAAGAGCTCTTTATTAGAGCTCTGCCCTCTCAACAACAGAACCCTGTTAACGGCACTCATGCCAGCTTCGCGGCAAAGTGCCATGAGATCTGCGCCCACATAACCGGGGGTGAGCCGGGCCAGCTGCTGATAGTCAAAGTCCTCTGGCAGCTTCAGTTTACGACACAACGTCTTCAAGATCCTGAAAGATCAAAACACATCCTGCTGAAACATCATTCACACATGGAGCACATGACACTGCTGTATTTCTCCATCGCGCACAGAGAAAACTAAATTATCTGTGAGCCTGCTGAGGTAACGTGCAACTTCCTGACAAGAAACAGACAGGATGGCAGGAGCAAATTGGTAGTATCAATAGTCAGTGGATTTGTGATTGTATGTTCCTGTGTCCTCCTCAAAAAAATGAGCATATGTGGTGACAGGAAGCAGAATTTGGATGCAAGAAAACAAAATGAGGCTGACGTCCTGAATACAAATATACTCTGGCCCTTTCCTCAGCCCCTTCCTACCCTTTTTAGCTCCTTGTCCACATTTTGCATTGTATAAAAATTAACAGTAAGTGGCATTCATTTACCATGGAAGATCTCTTAAATAAAGCTCCCTAATAATATTTAAAGAAATAGTTTTTCTGTGTTGTATATGATTAAATATTACAGTGCAGTTTTGCATTTTGGTAAAAAATTATTTTCATGATCCAGTTTTAGACACAAATTAATGTCACTGTTGTGAAGATTTGCAAAGATCAAACATATAAATGGCAGAAGGACAATGAAAAATGTTAAAAGCTGTTCAATTGTCTCCTATCACGTCAAGGAAGGAAACAATTAAACAGATTTCTCTGACAACCTAGCAAATAAAGAACAGACTTACAATCTCATCTAAGAATATTAGGAAATATGAGGCTGACCTAAAACGAGCTGCTTCATCAGGGATACCCAGGCAGATCTCTCTGTCAAAGCGTCCAGCTCTGCGAAGGGCAGGGTCAAGGGAGTCTGGCCTGTTGGTGGCACCAATGACCAGGACCTGAGCTGTAACTGCAGGGCTGTTCAAGTCTGTCAAGATGAAAACAAGAGAACTGCTATATGAATATCACTGTTTCATGTAGAAATTGATTTGGGAATATTTTACATGTCCTCTTTCAGACAAGAGAACGGAAAACTTCAAATAAATATATGTATGTGCAATACATGTTTCCATGTATTTTAGTTTCAATTTCTTTTAGTACAAATTCATGCAAATTAGCCAATTAGATAATAAGTCATTTACAAATGTATATACAACATTTCAGATAATAATTGTCATACTGAAATTCCAAAGGTCTAAAGGGTTCAAGTTGTAGCTCAAGATGCTTTCAATGTGCCCATGGTAGGGGTGTAACAATTCATCCACTACATCAATGTATCGATTTATATTCCTATGATACAACTACATCAATCTGTGTTCAGCAAGTTGGCCTTCTGGACAACATATATCAATCTAACATCGTTTTAAAATGTAATCGATTGCATTGCTATTGGGAAATAACACACTAGAATTAAGCACGGGAGAATTTATTTAAATGTGTTTCTTAGCACTTTTAATGATAAAGACTTTAAACGTTATTTGAGTCAGTCTGCCTGTCGGTGACGTCATCCCCACACACCAGCGGCAGCGCGAATTTCAGAACTAAACAAATCATGGCAGATGACAGTAGAGAACCTGGCGAGCGAGAAATGATCAAGCCGCAACTGCAGTCCAGTGTGTGGGAACACTGGTTTTTGCAAAGACGGAGCTGTTTTAGGATATGTAAAACCATAAGTAGCGGGTAAACCTACTGTTAAATCAACCTGAGGAGATGTTGGTTGCACTTTAAATTTCACTTTAAATATTGTACTATTTTTATGTTGCAAAACAAAAGCAGAAGCAGAAACCTACTATTGAAATGTTAGTTGTACTTACTGTATTTTTATTGAAAATGTATTGAATATTGAAAATGAGAGCGGAAAAGGTTGTCTTCCTGTTAATTCAACCTAAGGTGTCGCACTTTAATCAAATTAATTGCCATTAATTGTTGTTTAGTTGTTGTTTGCTTATATCCATAATTAATTTATGACTGATTACCGAACAAGAGACAACAGTAATTTAGGAAACTTCACCTGCACTGTCCAGTATCCAGGTATTTATTTCACATTCACACTGATAGAATTTTGGCCAAAAAGTTACTAGATCGATTTCCATCCATTTTCTTCCGCTTATTCCTGTTAAGAGTCGCGGGGGGGGGCTGGAGCCTATCCCAGCGGCTTTCGGGCAAGAGGTGGGATTCACCCAGGACAGGTCAACAGTCCATTGCAGGGCCAACATTAGTGTTGTCAAAAATATCGATTTATCGATTAAATATTGATTTTGAGAAGTAAAAACGGTACTAAATGTCTTTTCAATAGTATCGATACTCTACCTGCCTCCTTGGTTGACACATGCGCTGCCGCCACCAACAAACACACACACACACACACACACACACACACACACACACACACACACATACAAACAGACAGAGCGCTGCCCTGGGGAGTGAGCCATGCAGCAGCCCCTCCCCTCCTGCCTCGCTCACACACAGCACTGGCTGTATTTTTTTTTCTTTTATGCCGTCGCTCTATGTGTGTAAACTGCCATGAGATGGTATCTGCAGGACCTTCACAACCAGTTTTAATAAACATACAAAACAGTAGAAGTGCTGTTTGGAGGTTCTCTGGATTTGAGTCAGATGAACAAGGAAAGCCAAAGGACAGCAGAAAGCCAATATGCAAGAGATGCAACAGAGCTGTGCCGACAAAAGGAGCGAACACGACGAATGTGGCAAAGCACCTCCAAGACAGATACCCAGACCTGTATAGATTAGGAGGTATAGAGGTTGGTAACAGTAGAACTTGAAGTATGTGTTGCCTAGAGTTATCACATCTATCGGTGTTTACTTTGACATGTTGTCTTGTTAGCTAATTGACGGTAAGTTACATACTGTACTGTATATTAAAACTTATTTGCATGCTGTTGTTAATGTGTAAAGAATAACTAGAAAAAGTTCTCTAACTCAAGAATAAAGTTCTGTATTTTTCTTTAAATAAAAAACATTTTTGCACTAAATTCTGAGAGGTTGCTTAGTATGGAAAATCGAATCAAATATCAATATTTTTCAAAATATTGTATCAAAGTGTGAAATCCAGTATCGTGACAACACTAGCCAACATGTAGAGACAGACAACCATTCACACTCACAGTCACACCTACGCACAATTTACAGTATCAATTAGCCTAGTCCCCATTTGCATTTCTTTGGACGGTGGGAAGAAGCTGGAGTACCAGAGAGAACCCACACAGGAACAGGGAGAACATGGAGACTCCACACAGAAAGATCCTGTGCCCGAGCCGGGACTCAAACCCGGAACCTTCTTGTTGTGAGGCGACAGTGCTGACCACTGCACCACCGTGCTGCCTTCAATCGATTTCAAGTCACTGAATCATTTTGGATCGTATCATTCTAAATGAACCCATATCATCCTTGAATCATATCGGTAGCAACAAATTGTGATATGAATCGAATTGTTGTTAAAATGAATTTTTTACACCCCTAACCCATGACAGTTCTACTTTACAGGCTTCAAAACATGATTAAAGCTGTAATAACCCCCCAGCACTGAGGTAAGGACATTAATAAAGAATAACTGAAGTGACAAAACCATTGAACAGAAGCTTTTGTTCATGTAAAACATTCAGCATCATCATGACATCACTCACAGCCAAGATTCTTCAATAGTCCTTCCCTCTCTCCATTAATATGCAGATTCAAAAACTCTGCTTTGATACTGCTGGTGACAGTATATGGGGTGCTAGGGAGGGGCCACATTTTTTTCAATTTTTTTTGTAGATGGGCATGAATCAGGATCACACCTCTCATTTCAAGAATCGTTATCTAAACCAAGTAAACAATATGCATTTTCTCATGAACATTACAATACACATTCACAAGAAACTTTATCAATTTTGTAACAACATAAAATTATTTTGCTGTATTATGACAGGATGTGGAGAACATTTAAGTCACCCCTTATCAAATCTGAACTTCACCTCTCAAGAAACACATGCAGGTGAGGGTTACTTCACAACGTGGACATGGTGACAAAATCTGCTACCTTCTGATCCCTTTTTGAGAAACAGTAAACCTTCACTATACACTTCAATAAGAATGTTAATGGGGACTGAATGAAAGAGGAAATGTAAGATGAGACTGAAACTCATCTCCATGAACAAGTTAATACACAGTAAGAGGGAAACGTGGAAAGTATTCCTGATAATTCTGTTAAAATTTGTGATACATCTGGATGGAAAGCAGACAAATGTTAGGTTAAAGTATTATTGAGTGATGGTTGTTTGTTTCTTTTCACCCTACCGTCCATGCAGGTGAGCAACTGGGCTACAATCCTCCTCTCCATGTCTTTGGAAGCGACTTCCCTTTTAGGGGTGATGGCATCGATCTCATCTATGAACATGATACATGGAGCCGAGTTCTGCAGGCAGCATCCATCCATCAACATTACTATCATGCAACAAAAATATGAGTTCTGCTACTAGTTTACTCTATAATGATATTACAAAGAGGAGAACTGACCACAGCCGTGTCAAACAGCTCACGGAGCTTCTGTTCAGACTCTCCAGACACACCAGTCACCAACTCCGGAGCAGAAACCTTCAACATGGGAATCTCTAGCTCCTGAAACACAGACACACACACACACTTTTAAGAAATCTTTCCCAGAAGTTTTCCTTGATAATCCAGGGTTGCATTTGCTCATAAACATTTTGCCTGAAATTCTCTTTTTGTCTGATGTGTCCAGCAAGATGATGAACAACCACAAACGTCTCCTTCCCTGGTTTTGAAAGTTAACTCACCCCCGCCACAGCCTGGGCCAGCAGTGTCTTCCCACAGCCTGGAGGCCCATGGAGGAGGAATCCCCTGGGAGGGACCATTCCCAGCTTCTGGTACACCTCTGGGTGACGCATGTGGATCAACAGCTTACACACCTCCTAAAACAATAACAGCACAGGAAAATGGATAAAATGGATAAGTAGGCCTTTGGGTGGTGGTTGGTATTAATTACCAACACCAATACAAAAACAAAGAGAGGAGGGAAAGATACTGACTGTTAATGTCTCTTCATTTCCGCCGACATCTTCAAACTTCAGCATAGGGTACTGCAGCTCTAGTGACTTTGATTTGGCTACAAGATCAGGTATAAAGGAAACATAAGCAAATTTTTATAAAAGAGACCAAATAACCATAATCAATATAAGTGACAGTGCAGCCACAGAGCAGGAAGAATGCAACTCTCTATACGGGTCATGAGGGGATCCCGGAGGTATCATAGTAAGGGAAATTATGGACTCTTTACTCAGGACCCCAACTGAGGGGCTCTCTCAAAGCGCTAGAATTTCCCTGATGTTCTACTAGTTATGATTCAGTGCTCTTATCACCATGGCCTGCGTTTGATTCCTGGTCAAGTACCTTGCCAAGCCATTTCCCCTTTGGAAAAATGGTATTTTGGATTTTTATGAAGAGTTTGAAGCTCTCTGAAGTTGGTCGTGTCTGCTCCTGAGAGGGTGATCTCTAAATGATCTCTAAACACACACAAAAACTTGGAGACATGGCAGATGCGTGTGGAATAACCATGACCACTGTGGTAAGAGAAAAAAAAAATCCTAAAAACAAAATAAATGTTCACAACTCCACAGAGGAGGTTTACAAATAATATAGATAAATAAAGTCAAACACTGCACTATTTACAAGATGGATAGCAGCTGCATGGCAGGAGCTACATCCCTAAAAAAAAAAAAAAAAACAATAGACCAATACAGCCTTTCATTCAAAAATATATCAGGTCTGCATCTGTCCCTCAAGCAGCAGTCCTGGAAGACCAATGAGAGAAGATGCTTTTCTTCTCATGAAAACAATGACTGTCCAATAAGAATTTGAGACAGGTACCTTACCAAAGAAAATAATAAGTGTGGTGTTATGTACAGGTTAAGTATGACTGACTCGCCTCACACACCAGTACCTTTCTTGTTCAGGCTCTGAGACTCTGTCATCTCAGTGGACTTCTTCGTCCTCTTCTGGGAAATCTTAAGAGCTTTCTCAGGCTCCAGCTGTAAAACATCTGTCTTCTAGTGGCAAAAAACATGTCAAGGTCAGACAAAACATTGGACTAGTTCTTTATATTTCCATTTTATCTCTATATATTTATACTCCCTATTTTTATATTTATAGTCTATTTTTTGCCTGTTTTTGTCTTTTCTGTATTGTGTGTGCCACTTATGTCCCTCCTCTAATATTTTTACCTATCTTGACGATGCTGTTGTGACAAGTGAATTTCTCTGATTTGGGCTCAAAAAAGTCTATCTTATCCTATCTCGTCTCTTATCTTATCAGGTACAATTTTTATACAATTTTGATCTTTTTTCTCTCAGCCAGTTTATTCTTGTTTATCAATTTGTCGAGAACAATGCCATATAAATAATAATTATTGTTATCAATATTACAAACTGTCGATCATGCATCAAAGGCCCTGCCTGGCAGAAAAGCCACTGCATCAACAAATGTCCTTCTAACTGTATAAATAAAATAAATATTTCAGGATCTTACAAACCCATTCTAAGTACAGTATAGTGTAGCATTATTGGGATGGTCTCTTGTTATGGGTGGCGATCTTAACAGGCTTTCCATATCTTTTCCTTTCTTTGCCTTTGGCAACTCCTCAGGGATACATGATGAAACCAGGAAGTCAAAACAATGTTCAGACCCCAAATACAGTGCTATTATGTACATCGTACTAACGTGAGGACATACATTAATTGTGTGAATGGGCTCTTCTTCACACAGGTCAATGAAGACTTTGGTTTTCACAGGGCCTCTGTCTTGATCAATGAACCAGCCTCCTGGGGACTCTTGCGTTGCTGTCTTGAAGGGGGCAGGTTGATCTCTACTTAGTGAGGAGCTGCTGGGGTCAATGGTCCCCTTCCGGTAGAGAGACGTCAGAGAGTTGTTCATGTGCTTGTTGGACTGTGGGGGACAGGACCAGGACTGAAGAATGACCAGTGACCAAGCCATAGCTAAGGACACTTCTCCCTTGCCTCTGTCTATGTATGCGTGTGTGAGTGTGTGCATATGTTAGTATGCATGTGTCTCTCTTTCTAAAGTCAATTTACCATGAATGTTTGGGGAAATGTTCCCGTCAACCACACGAACAGAGGACAAGATAGTGATAGCCCCACAATGTTTTAAGGTTACCTTAAACCTGTTTATGGATACAACAAGTTATCCTGGATAGAGATGCTACGGCCTTATGCTGGTGATGGAACTGATTCACTCAAAAATGACTGGTTAACTGCATATCAATTCAATATTATACCTAAACTCTGACATGAAAACATGTATTAAAGAACCCAACCAGCTGTCCTATGACTTTTGACGACCTGCCAGTCTGTGTGTATTATGGAATGCAATCCTGAATTGAAAAAGGAGAGCCTCTGCATGGAATGTTCAGAACACAAAGTACACCTTATTTCGTACCATGCTGTCGTCAGCATTGGAGGACTCGTCTAAGCCGCTGCTGCTGTCGTCACTGTGAACACACATGGTTGTTAGACATTCGCAGGCGGTGGCAACAACTGGTTACAGACAGATATTATTATATTCAGTCAGCAGCTTATGTAGCTGTTACCCTGTGTCATTATGGCTGTGTTTGGCTCTCTTGGCTGCCAGGTGTTTTCTCTCCAGGTCATTGAGGCCAGACTCATTAGTGATGGCCTGATACACTAGCAGAGAGTGACAAACAGAAAAGAGCCATCAGGCAATAAGAGTTCCAGCGTGGGAACTGATGGAAAGGCTGGACTGTTTTCTCACGATGACAGGATATTTCTGTCATCTTGACAAGTTTTTTTCCTATAATCAAGAATTCCCGTATCATGTAAAACTGTATTCACAATTTGTAGCTTATTTGAAATATCTGTTTCAGAAAATTGCTGCATTTGTTTTCCCATGGCAATATTCACCAGCTGTGAATGACAGCAAACATGTGGAATCTGCCCAAAATGTACACAGAATTAAATGTTATACAAAAGAACCTAGTGTTTAATACATTTCTACGTGTGCACCCAATATTTTATACATTTTATTGGGAATTAAGTGCTGATAAGTATAAGAAATGGAATTTTGCCAAACAGGCAAACAAAATTCACAAAGATCACTTAAACTGAATTCAACTATATCCATAGCAGTTTTGTGTGTGTGTGTGTGTGTGTGTGTGTATATATATATACATAAATATATATACATAAATATATATATATGTATATATATACATAAATATATATACATATATATGTATATATGTGTGTGTGTATATATATATTTATATACATAAATATATACATATATACACACAAATATATATATATATATATATATATATATATATATATTTATGTATACTTATTTATTTATTTATATACACGGCAGAACAGTGGTGCAGTGGTTAGCACTGTCGCCTCACAGCAAGAAGGTTCCAGGTTCAAGTGCCGGCTCGGGCACGGGATCTTTCTGTGTGGAGTTTGCATGTTCTGGGTTCTCCAGCTTCCTCCCACCGTCCAAGGACGTGCAAATGGGGACTCGGCTGATTGATACTCTAAATTGACCGTAGGTATGACTGTGAGTGTGAATGGTTGTCTGTCTATACATGTTGGCCCTGCGATGGACTGGTGAACTCCACCTCTCGCCCGAAAGCCGCTGGGATAGGGATAAGCTGCAGTTATGCTGCGGCTAGTGTGGATCCTGATACACTTACATAATTTCATATGTACCCAGTATTTAATTTAATACAATTATTACATATGCAATTTAATACATTATTACACAAGTACCCAGTATCTAATATGACATATTAGAATTTAAACAAATCCCACTCAAGATAAATGTGTGATGTGAGATACAGTAAAACCTTGCTTACCTTTCTCTACCTGAATTCTGAAAGCTGACTTTTTTCTTCGGCCATACTCCATTCTACCGACACAACAGATTTTTTCACTCATCACGAAATGCAAAGAGTCATTTTTTTTAATCACAATCACAATACAGTGTACCATGTGCAGTTTATTAGGTCTACCTAGTTTCAACTACTGCAGTCCTCTGCGAAATAAACATGAAAACTCTTTTTGAGAAAGTTTCAGCAGATGCTCATTCCGGAGTTAGAGACATAACTAAATTAATAATTGTATATATTTCAAGGGACGTGTTGGAGATGTTCAAGACTGAAGATAAGTCATCCTTTAGTTTGTTCTAATAAACTTGCCTGTACAGTTTTTGAAGTTCCTGGGCGACTTCTGATAGGTCAACATATTCACTGTTACTGGAGGCCAGATACTGAAAAAAAATAAAAATAAAATAAAAATTAATAGAAACTGGGTCAAAATGACTGTTGACTGAAGACCGAAATCAACATGACAACAGCACTTCAACCTTTATTTATGCAAAAATCATTCATGTGTCTCCCTGATGAAGATGTCTGGTCATAAGTCCCTGCTTGAAACATGTCCTTGATATATGAAGTTAATGGGTCTGCCAAAGAGGGGGTGTAATTAAATGCAAGATTTAAAAAAGTGTGTGTGAGAGTGAGTGAGTAGGTGAGAGAGAGAGAGAGATGGATGTACCTGTTCCACTCTTTGTCTGAGACGACTGTCCAGCCAGCCTCCACCTCTGTTCTTCATGTGTGTGTTGTTCGGGGCCTGCTGCACATATGTAGAACAACGGAACAATTTGTTATTATATTATTATGAGAGCTTTAATTCTACAATCTCTTTAAAAGGCTTTAAATCTGTAAATGTTGTGGACCACAACCAGCAGATCCATCAATAACACAATTTAATACCAGAGAAGCAAAGACTCAATGTAGTTATGTTCTGACATAGTTGGCTTCAGAGCTGCTCGAATCATGTACAAAGTAATGAACCAAAGTATGTCAACAGTATCCAGGGTTTGCAAAGTCAATTGAGAAGATTATGTCTGTTCAATAAGACAAAAAAATGTTCAAGGAAGGACATAAAAAAATATTAATTTTGTCACCATCAAAGGATTCAACATACGGACAACATCAGGACAAACTGGTGTGATGATATGAAAAGTGTGACTCGGTCCTCAAATTAAAAAAAAAAACTCTATAAAAATAATATTCTGAATGATTATGAGATGGAGGGTGGTGGTGCAGTGGTTAGCACTGTCGCCGGAAGGTTCCGGGTTTGAGCCCCAGCTCAAGCACAGGGTCTTTCTGTGTGGAGTCTGCATGTTCTCCCTGTGCCTGCGTGGGTTCTCTCCGGGTACTAGGGCTTCCTTCCACAGTCCAAAGACATGCAAGAGGAGACGACGCTAAATGGATACTCTAAATTGACCGTAGGTGTGACTGTGAGAGCGAGTAGTAGTAGTCTATATGTGTTGACCCTGCGACGGACTGGTGACCCGTCCAGGGTGAAACCCGCCTCTCACCTGAAGGCAAGTTGCAACAAGAAACTCCACGTTTATTAAAAAAGAAAAAAGACAACTACAGGAAAAGCGTCGTGTTTGAGTTTTATGTAATTACGTACCTCAACGCATATACTCCTTATAATTCACTAAATCTTCCTCCAATACCTGGTTCGGCTTCGTAAACGTGAGTACAACACAGTCTTGTAGTCCCGGAAACAACACTGTTTACGTCCGGGTGAGTATTTTCACAATAAAATATGTGGTTGCGAACAACGCAATCTAACATCAAAGAATGGATTGTCGAGTTTATTGTTATGTGATTATCATTGTATGTTAAATAATTACGTCCCCTCTTTCCAACAGCATATGACATTACACACTTCAGGCACATTTCTAAAACTTTGAGAAATATGTGGGGACATTTGTTGGTGGCTGTTTCTATTTCTATAAGACCATGAGATGACTGTTAAGACATCATGAATTTTCATTCACAAATTCAAGGAATTTGTACAGACATTTTTTAAAAGATTTCTTAACTATATATATATATATATGTATGTATATATATATATATATATATATATATATATATACACATATATATATATATATACATACATATATATATATATATATATATATATATATACATATATATATATATACATATATATATATACATATAAGAAATCCTTTATTAATCCCTTGCAGGAAATTGTTGGATTGCAGTGCTCCATTTCTCTGTAAAAAACAATACATAATACAGAAAGAAAGTAAATAAAAAAAATAGCGAATCAAGATATAGGAGATATCTTTTGTACATATTTACAATTTTTACACTGAATGGACTCTTTGTAATTGCACGATTTAACCGAGAAAAACAACACAATAGGATAGGTTGCATCTTAGTGGGAGGAGTTAAACAGTTTTTTTTAGCCCCCGGTAGGAATGACTCCCGTGGCGCACAGTGGTGCAACGTGGGGAATAAGTCTCTACCTGAAAGTACTGGGCAGCATGTGATAGAGAGAGTGTGAAGTGTCGTCCAAAATGGTACTAATCTTGGACAACATTCTCCTCTCTGACACTGCTTTCAGAGAGTCCAGTTCCCCTCCTACCACATGGCTGGCTTTACGGTTAAGTTTATTTACTCTGTTGGCGTCCCTCACCTTCAGTCTGCTGCCCCAGCACAAAACAACACAGAGGATGGCGCTGGCCATCTCGGACTCATAAAATATCCGCAGCATTGTTCGACAGATGCTGAAGGACCTCGGCCGCCTCAGAAAATAGAGGCGACTTTGGCCCTTCATATTTATTTATTTATTTATTTATTTATTTATAAGCGATTCACTTTCACTTCCTCGTGGAGCTGTTTGACAGCTGCACTTCCTCATCAAATTGACGCAGAGTCAGTCATGAAGGACGGTAACGGAGCAGAGCAATCGGCCGTGTCCCGTCACCAGCTTTACGAGGAATATGTGAGCTGGTGCCTCCAGGTGTGTACCTGTCCTCAGCCCTACCGCGATGGTCCGCTGCTGGAAAAGGCAGCCCGGTATCTGGTAAAGACCCCGAGGCCGTTCATCGTGCTTCCATTCTATCAAGCTGTGATGGAGGGCGCCAGGGTACCGAGCAACGATTGTAGGAAACACCTGTCAAATTTGACCAGAGCCACCGAACTGCTGGAGACCCTGTGTATCAATCTTTTTCTCCAACCCTGGAGGAAGGAAATCAGGACAATCAAGGTTTATTTTTCTGTCTTTCTTTCTTTCTTTCTCTCTTGTCTCAGCAGACAAAGACAGACACAAGACAACAAAAGTTTAACCATAAGACGCTCCTGGTATGAAATAAAACTCCATAAGTCTCCATCTCCATGTTTATACTGGAAAACCATCACTGTAAAACCTGTTAATATTGCCACTACACTTCTACTTTAGCCTCTATTAATTTAAACTGCTAATCGTTCAGCAGCTTTGTTACTTTATATATCAATTTTTGTGTCTTAATAGTGTACAATATTAAATTAATTTCATTAAAGTCCATCCAGATTAATTAATCATTGGAGTATGATGAAAAAACTGGAATCAAACCCATGAAGTTAAATTGGTTTCTTTCCATTCACTGGCACTTAAGGTGATCAATAGTATTTCAATTGACATGAAATGCTTGTTAGCTGTTGTACTTTGTTACACACATAATACATGAATAGGTCTCCATCCATCCATTTTCATTTTCTATACAGCATACCCATTAAGGGTCGTGGGGGGGGGGGGGGGGGGGTGGCTGTAGCCTATCCCAGCAGAGAAGTGGGGTGCACCCTGGAGGGGTTTCCAGTCCACTGCAGGGCCATCAGGAGCAAGTAGGGGTTTGGTATCTTTCTCATGAATACTTCAACATGGTCAACGGGGGAAGTGAGGATTGAACCAGCAAGCCTTTGGTTGCTAGACAGCCACTCTACCTCTGAGCCATGTCACACCATGACAAATGGTTGTGTACATGATTATCAACCCACATCTGCATTGATATGTATCTAGCTGAAAGGGTTAGTTCAATTATTTGTCCGTCAGTGTCTCACCTGCTGTAGATGATTTTCAGCTCGTCCTCTGTCTGGAGAATCAGTGCAATGCATCTTCCCTTGCTTTCTGCTGCTTCATTGCACTGATTCTCCAGACAGAGGACGAGCTGAAAATCATCTACAGCAGGTGAGACACTGACTGGGCATCAGTGTCTCATACAACCCATTGTCAAAATAACAGAGCTGTCCCGGGGGCAGTGGGGGACATTGAGTCCAAATGGACCCTGTTCTGCTCTGCCATTGTCGAGGTGGCTGTTGTGAGCTGCCGCTGCAAGGGGGTCAGGTTGAAAGTCAAACCTTAGATCAAGGAGGAGCAATGTGGTTTTTGTTGGCACAGGCAAAGCTCTCAATTTACCTGTCAATCTACGTTCCAACCCTCACCTATGGTCATGAGCTCTGGGTAATGCATCCATGTTGAGAGGAGCCAGTTGAGGTTGTTCGGGCATCTGGTGAGGGCTCCTCCTGGACGCCTCCCTCTGAAGGTTTTCTGGGCATGTCCAACCGGGAGGAGGCCTCAGGGCTGACCCAGGACACGCTAGAGGGATTATATCTCTCGGCTGGCCTGGGAATGCCTCGGTGTTCCCCTGGAAGAGCTGGTGGAAGTGGTTGGGAATAGGGTGGTCTGGGTTTCCTTGCTGAGGCTGCTGCCCCTGCGACAGCCCAGATAAGCAGAGGACAATGAGACGAGACAAGACAAAACAAGATGAGACGAGATGAGAACTATCGTTTTAAACTTTTTTCTCTGTCAGTGTTTTACAGGTCCATTTGTTTACTCTCTCATGCCAGTTCTCAGCTGTTCGACCCTTGAGGCCATCCTGGCCTGTATTGGGTACCTGCCACACACTGATAATCCCTTAAGGTAGGAAAATTGGACAGTCTCTAGGTTGGGGGTCCCCATCAGGCCCAAGTTGAAACGTTATCAGAGGACATAAGTATTGAGTAAACTTAACAGCAATGGTATTAAAGGCCACAGACATTGAAAGCATGAACTGGCCTTTATTACCATGGCTATGTCAGAATTGGTCACAGTGACTTAAATTTCATTCAAAATTTGTGACTTCATTGAGAAGTACACAGCTCTAGGTGGCTTACTAACAACAAGATTGTAACTAATAATCATCTTCTCTTTATTTTTTTGTTCTGCTATAAAAAGGAGCTTTGTTCTAGATGCATATACCTTGACTTCTGCTTGAGTCTTTTAGCGGTTGACCATGTAAAGGACCAGTCAGACCAATGTTGAAGCACAGTTGCAAATGCCCAAGGATGCAATGTGATTGACACACAGGAGCTTTAAATCAGTACCATCTAAGAGATGAATAAAGCCATTAATTTTATTTTTGTTGTCCCAAAAAATAAATTTTCATGTATCACTTCATTTTTATAAGTATATCTGTTTGACAATATCATCATAATGCAGGATATTGTGACACTGTGTTTCATCATTTATTTTGGCCACATCTAATTCCTTTTGTGGACATGTAGCTGTAAGATCGGGATCCTGAAAGCGATCTCGTCACACCAAGAGAACCAGAAGCATACACATCCTCTCACAGCATTTAATAACATGAACATGTATTTTCTCTCTTTAAAAAAACTAAGAAATTATCTTACAGACTAGTGTTTTTCCTTTGAAAGCCAATTATGGTCTTTCTTGGTAAATATGACTGTTACATATTGTCACCTTCTTAAAATAATTGTCTATATCATTTTTTGACAAAAATTGTTTTTAGCCCAAATTAACTCCTTATGATGTTTTGTCTCCAGTTTTTTTGTGTTTTCTGAAAAACTTTTAAAAAATGACCTAAGCAGTGATTTCAAGAAGGCAATGATGTGCACCATTTTCATGCATGCTTTGTTTCAAGCAGCTTGTGTGAAGCAAACAATGATATAGACCAACGAATCATCAGAAATGTGATTGTGCTCATTTTTTTCAAGAATTTTGTCAAATCTTCATATATTATGATTCAAATGCACTTAAAATTCAACAGAATGCATGAAATCTTTGCAGAACCTGTTCTAGGGTTTTTTGGGGAGAAAAAACATACGCTTATAGACAAACATATACTAGGAAATGTCCTTCCAGGTGGCATCTGTTGCAGACTAAACTACTCATCTCATGACTTTTGATGTTCATCTTCAGTACTGCTGTGTTCTCAATGTCTTCCAGTGAGTACAGACTTTGTGTGGATGTGGACTCAGACAGAGCCATAGAGGTGGGGTTTGAGCTGCTGCTTGCCAGGGTGAAGTGTCTCCATCTTCTTGAGCTCTTGGAGCAAAATCAGCTGGGACCAAAGGTAACCATTAGAAATCAGCAGTATCTGACGATGTGCAATTTTTAACCACTATCCAGACAGAGACATCTTGTCTTGGTGGAGAGTGCTGTGAGGATATGGTCGCTAAGAACTCCCAAAGAAAGGTGGTCCCAGGTGATTGTTCGGATTAGGTTGTGAATCATAGATGTTAGTAGTGCAGCTTCTGAGGAACATGAAAATCTCCAGTGGACGGGGCAGACTGGGGGACTTCAGAAACACAGCTGTGATTAGAGCCTTGCCAGCATGTCTCTTGTGGAGCGCACTGGACATAAGCCCAGTCGAGCAATGGGACTGGAGAAGCAATATGGGTCCAACCCCTTGTGGATCCACCGCCTGCAGGGATAGTTACCGGGGGGGGGGGGGGGGGGGGCTTCAGTGTGCTGACCTTGGGCATATTAACATAAACTGGGGCCATTTTTTTCAGGGCTGATGATAATAATATGGCGATTCCACTAAGAATCAATAAGTGCATCTCATCTGACCCCTTCAGAATTATCTGACTTTAGCAGAATCTTACCTCCATACGAAAAGAATGTAGGAGTGGGTCAATCATATGCCATTTAATTCACATTATTTTTTCCTAAGAATTTCAGCCCTCATACTGTCATCAGACTGGAGATAGCCACATGCTCTTGGATGATCACTTTTGAGCTCTGTTAAATCTGCAAAGAAATTAATTCAACATCCACATGTCACACCCCAGATGTCAATCAAAACCCCCAAAAATGTTTTTGTTCAGGACCATTTTTTAATTTGAATAAAATTTCACATTGTGATCATGGTCTCCTCCTTGAGCTGCCAACTTATCACGGTGGAGGAGTTTACGTGTCCCAGTGATCCAAAGAGCTAAGTTGTCAGGGGCTTTTCAGCCACAAATAGTTTCACTCAAGACAAACAGGTCCAAGGGAAGGGACCAGACAAAGAGTAGGTCAAAAGACCCCAATGAAGAAAAACAACTTTGAACCGAGTTTTCCCTCACCCGAATGGGGGTCACTAGGCCCACAGTGCCTGGCGACCCTATGGTGGGCTCTCCTGTCTCTGGGGCTGAAGTTGCTGACGTGGTCAAATACTCCTCAGTGACAGTCACCACAGGGGTGAATGAGATCCACCTGGAATTCCTCAAGGCCCTGGTTGCTGTGGGGCTTTCTTGGTTGACACTAATCTACAGCACTGCATGGACATCAGGGTTGGTGCCTCTGGATTATCAGACCGGGATGGTGGTTCCCCTTTTTAAGAAGGGAGACTGGAGGGTGTGTTCCAACTATCATGGCATCATACTCCTCAGCCTTCCTTCAGGTCTATCCAGGGGTTCTGGAGAGGTGGGTGTATTGGATAGTCGATCCTCAGATCCAGGAGGAGCAGTGTGGTTTTCATTCCAGTCATGGAACTGTGCACCAGCCTTGCACTCTTGGCAGGGTCCTTGAGGGTGCATGGGAGTTCGCCCAACCAGTCTACATGTGTTTTGTGGACTTGGAGGAGGCATTCAACTGTGTCCCTCAAGAAATGCTGTGGGGAGTGCTCTGGGAGTATGGGGTATTGGACTACCTGATTCGGGCAGTTTGCTCCCTGCATCCACATTGCTGGCAGTAAGTCGGACTCATTTCAAGTCAGGGTTGGACTCTGCCAGGGCTGCCCTTTGTCATCGATTCTGTTCATAACTTTTGTGTGTTTTGTGTTTGGTGTTGAGGGGTTTTGGTTTGGGGCCAGAGGATGTGGTCCTGCTGGCTTCATTGGACCATGACCTTCAGCTCTTGCTGGATCGGTTCGCAGCCAAGTGTGAAGTGGCTGGGATGAGAATCAGCACCAGTTTGAATCCATGGTTCTTGAAAAGGGTGGAGTGCCATCTTTGGGTTGGGGATGAGACCCTGCCCCAGGTGGAGTTCAAGTACCTTGGGGTCCTGTCCACAAGTGAGGGAAAAGTGGATCATGAGATTGACAGGTGGATTGGTGTGGCATCTAAAGTTATTTCATACTCGAAATCGGTGTGTGAACAATGAGGTGAAGAGGGAGCTGAGCTAACAGGCAAAGCTCTCAATTTACCAGTCCATCTAAGTTCCTACAATCACCTCACCTCATGAGCTTTGGGTAATGACTGAAAGGACAAGATTGTGGATACAAGAAATTAAAAATGAGTTTCCTCCTGAGGGTGGCTGGGGTCTCCTTTAGAGACGGGGTGAAAAGTTCCGCCATCCAGGAGGAGCTCGGAGTAGAGTCACTGCTCCTCCGCACAAGAGGAGTCAGATAAGCTGGCTCGGGCATCTGGTCAAGATGCCTCCCAGATGCCTCCCTGGGGAGATGTTCAGGGCACAAAAACTGTGTAAACTGTGAATGCTCATATTAACATATGTGATAAGTGGACTGTCAAAACAAGTTGTGGCATATGAAAGGTCTCATTTTTCATTCTAGGCTCATCTTCTATCCATCACTCCTTCTGAGTCATAAAAAATAAATTATCAGGATGCATAACAAGCTGTGGTCTTGCATGATGATAGCCTGAAAGATACCTTAGTGGTGGACAAGTGGCTGGCTTTAGTGTGGCTACATAAGAGAAACATATATTACAACACAGACATCATCTGATTCTTTTAACAATGAGTCAAGTGTGTCAGTCTTATCAAAGACCAGCAATGGTTACATCAATGATATGTTGATATGTGTTTTGGTTTCTTCAGGAATGTCTTGAACTTCTCCAGAGGGGAGTGGAGCCAATGAAGCCTGAGGAACTCAGTGAAATTAAGGCAGTAGTGCATGAGAAAGAGAATGAGAAGAAGGAAGAAGAGGCAATTGAAAATAAGGTAGGTATGGTGTGGATTAGAATGGGGAGAGAGAAAATGTTTCAGTGTCAAGCAGAGAGAATCAACAATCAAACTTGCAAAGGTAACAGTGAAGTCCTGCTTTACCAAAGAGCTATATTGATACAGGAAATGTGTGATGAGAAGGCTATGAACACTACAATAAGAAATAGCCTACAATTGTCTTTCTGGAGTTTGGCTGGAATGCCTGAATCCAGAGAGTCACTATAGTTATTATAGGATACACAGTATGTTGCATACTATACTTTACATCGTAACTCTAGTCGCTTGTCCTGTCTTGACATGATGATTTTTAGTTTAGTTTTGGATAGTTAATATTTGTCATCATGTAATGTAATGTACTTTTTAGTTTTGCAGTTTCTTGCTTTTCTTGGTGTGTTTATGTTTTGATCAGATCTTCTGTTAGTTCCTGTTTCATTTTTTAATCCACTTCGCTCCCTTGTCTGGTTTGCTGTACTTCCTGACTTGTTTGTTTCCTGCCTAGTTTGTTGGCTTATGTTTGACTTGTCTGGTTATCAGTCCTCAGTGATATTCCTGTTCACTGTCTTTATTGTCAAATCAGCTTCTTTCCTGCCCCTGTGTTCTCCCACTTGTTTCCTTTTGTGTTATAAGTGGAGTTAGTGTACTAGTTTGGTTTATCATTTAAGTCTGTCAGATCATCTGTTCAGTTTAATTCACCGTGCCATTTATTGTCCTTTTTTTATCCTGCTGTTACTTTTGTTTATTGTTGTAGTTATAAGAAGATTCAGTGTCATTCTTCCAAACTGCTTGCAGTGTCACAAACTGCCCAATAAGAATTATAATATAATTATTATAAAAGTAATAAGTATATTATTAGTACTGTTATAAGTTATAATAGTCATTAATGCCTAACTAACTTATTCATCCTAAATACACAAACCTGAGTCAGATAAAAAAGAAACTGTGGTCTCTTCTCTCTGAAAGGTTCCTCTGTCTATGGACGCCAGGCCTACAGTAAAGCCATGGCCTAAGCCTCAACGCCGGGTTCACCAGTTGTCTTTTGAAGACCAGTCCTTCATAGAAATGCAAATGACCTACCCTGACCTGGCCATCAGGGGCCGCCCCCTGCTTCGGGACAAACCTCCCTGTGAAAAGAGCTGCAGTAAACCTGTTCATCCTGCTTCCAACAGTTATACCAAAGATGTCAGTGATGCTGCTCAGCCTCGTGAGAGACCTTATAGTAGTAGAACCAATATTGCTGTTACAACTGGCATTCCCGAAAATGACAGCAGTAAAGTGTGTGAACTGATTAATTACAAAAGCAGAAACAGTGATGGGAATACCGGGATGATAGTGTCCACTCTTCCAGGAAAAAACATTAACAGCAGTGTCAACAACAGTGACGGGGGCAGGGCTGATGATGAGCTTAGTGGTGCCCAGGACAGCTCTCTGGACCCCACTCTCGTATTTGATAAAGAGCAGAGCCTAAAACCTGTCAAATCCCAGCACACAACAGGTAACACACACACACACACACACACACACACACACACACACACACACACACACACACACACACACACTCATACATGATTTTGTGTGAAGGAAACTTACTTTCTGAGGTGAACTTACTTAATGAAGTGAACTGACTTACCTGGCACAAATAAGCACCTGCACTTAGTGTGCAACATTTCAAACCAACAGTGTGAAAAACTAGGAAATGTCTATTTCATCAGCATGAGCTGATGAGGTTTATTCTTAGGTTAAGATTTCAATTTAGCCTCCATCACTCATCTATGGTCACAAGCGTCTTGTCATGAGATTGCAAATTCAAATGAATTCTCTCAAATACTCAAATTCCCTCAGTAGAGTGGTTTATATGGGCTGCTGTTTCCTACACTGACTCACTATCATCTCAAGAGCAGCCAGATTAGCTTGTTCAGTTGCTTGTAGATTCTTTCTCTAACAGGGTCGCAACATTCAAATAAAAGTTCAAAACTCTCATTTTTCATAGACTCATCAAACAGAAGACTGACCAAGTGCACCATTGATAAGGAGTATGGGCTGAGAGAGCTTGCAGACACAATTGAACAGTTCCATGACCAGGACACCAAGGAGGAGTTTAAGAGAGAAAAAGACAACAGAGAAGAGAAAAGAGAGACAAGACAGAGAGGAAGCTTAGAAGAAGAAGGAGGCAGTACAGGAAACAGGACTGAAGAGACAGGCGGACAGGAGAATCTGGACCAGAGCTTCATTATACTGGAGCAAGAAATAGACCATGTTTAACTGATGTCAGAGATGAATAAACCTGTTTGAAATTTGGTCACTGCTTTAATGTTAACAGTTCCTTGCTCTGTACAATTTGTTGAATTGTTAAAGGTCTTTTGTACAATTCACAAAGCTGATTATTATCTTCTTAAGGGTGTTTTGTGGAGCTTTTTGACAAATTGTCAATATCCATTACTGATAGGGTATGGGTATGGCCATATATTGGTATTTTTTTTAATATATTGGTATCAGCCTGGTGGCTTATAATAATTCTGACCCAGCATATCAAGATTGGTTTCTACTTTTTTGCCATCTGTTGTTAATGATGTAACAATGAAACAATGAGCAATGTTTTGGAAACAACTAAAGTGAATTTGAATGAGTAAAGTTTTATGTGTTTGGAATGAATAAAATTTGAATATCACAAAATTAATTCATACAACTGATATCCATCCATCCATCCATTTTCTACTGCCTATTGTTGAAGTTCGCCGACTTCACCGGGTCCGTTGATGAGAAGAGATCAACCGGAGTCGTCTGCTTTTGACAAATCAACACTTTATTTCACACAACAAAGCAGACACAGATATATCTGGAGACACCACTACATGCACCTTGAGAGTGCAGCAGAGAGTCTGAATAAGATATTAACAGACAGTGAATATATGCTTGAAGCCACACCTTTTTTGCATACGTAATTTTACACTCATGCATATCACACTTCTTGATTAGTACTCCAGCCTCCTGCACAGTCAGGTCGTCTTGTCCTGTTGTTTTCGTCATTCAGCCTTGACAGTTCGGGGGCAACTAGCAGCCTGCACAACTTAATACAAACAATCACGTCATGTACTTATACATAATCAACTCCTGATATAATGGTGACATATGAACAGAACATGATCAAAAGCTCATTTTCTCACACTATCCTGTTCAGGGTTTTGTGTGTGTGTGTGTGTGTGTGTGTGTGTGTGTGTGTGTGTGTGTGTGTGTGTGTGTGTGTGTGTGTGTGTGTGTTGGGGGTGGGGTGGAGCTTATTCCAGCTGCTTTCGGTTGAGAGGCAGCTGGCCAACACATATACCTCTTTCACACTGAACGGGGTCTGAACTCCCGCTTTGAGGGCTGCGTGCATCTTCTGTCTCGTACGTCATAGCGTTGACAACGTCATAATTACACATAAACGTGCGCCGGAACACAGAGGTAAACAACTGACAACATGGACGTCGTCGAGTCTAACGTTCGCGCTGTCGTTCGCGGGACATCAACAGGAAGACTGACCTTACGGCAGAGGCCAAAACTGTATTGAGAGATGAGTGAGCAGCTGTCAGCCCAGCCGAAGTTTTTCTTCATTTATTTTTTTTCCCTGAGCTTCCACGATGACAGTTTGACAGGCGACACAGTGATAAAATCAGGATGCGACAGGAAGGTCGCATGAAACTTGAGACGACGCGGGTTGCCCTTTTCACACTGCAGGCAAGCTGAGCTGAGCCGAGCCGCTAAACACCCGGGTCGCTTGGCAAGTCGGTGGACGCGGGTAGAAATGCCGAGTCGAACCTTTCAGGGCCGAAAAACCCGCGTTGACCAGCGTTTTTGGTGCAGTGTGAAAGGGGTTATAGACAGACATCCATTCACTCTCACAGTCACACCTACGGTCAGTTTAGAGTATCCTATCAGCCTAGTCCCCATTTGCATGTCTTTGGACTGTGAGAGGAAGCCGGAGTACCCGGTGAGAGCCCACACAGGCTCAGGGAGAACATGGAGACTCCACACAGAAACATCCCATGCCTGAACCGGGACCCGAACCAGAACCGTCTTGCTGCAACGTGACAGTGCTGGTCACTGCACCACTGTGCTGCCCCTATCTATCTAACTATCTATCTATTTAGATAGATAGTGTGCTCAAACCACTCAAGCACCTGAGTGAGAATGAAGTTTTTATGTAGTTCCCTTTTACCTTAGCAGCCCTCAAAGTGCTTTACAGTGTCATCTCATTCCCCTATTCACACACAGATCGTGGAGGCTATCATGCAAGGTGCCAACTTCCTCAACAGGAGCAATTAGGGGTTTGCTGTGCTGCCCCCATACCATAAATCATGTTAATGAGGCATTGGATCAATTGATCAGGTGTACTTTCATGAAACCCCCAATCCCACAGAAGGTACCATTAGGGCATTTGCATTTGTGAAAAAAAGAAAATGGTCTTTTGCATGCATGCTAAAGTGGGTAATTTTTTTGTGTTCTTGTGTGTTGTGCTGCTTCCCCAAACCACCCAGAAATAATCTATGGGTTTATTTGCATATAGCATGGAAGCACGATCCAATAAGTTACCTGAGGTTCATGTAGCGACTCATTCAAATGGATGTGTAATGACTAGAGCTGTCTGTGCAGGACCTCAGACATTATGAGCCTACTGGGTCCTAATTCAGCACAGGTAACTGTTTGAAAACATGTTATTTTGTTTGCATGGCAAATGAAAATTGGCACAAACAAAACCCAAATCGCTTTAAGTGTCATTGCTGTTCAGAGGTAGCCACATACAATCAGCAGAACTGCGTCCGTGAACACACCTGGGGTGGTCATACAACATCCCGGAGCAAAATTCTGACTTCACACATTAAGGAAAAGCTGTCCATTGTAAATTCTCAACTTTATTCATATTAAAATATAAACAAAGATCTAATTTTTAAAAGGAAATGCAGAGAATTATTTCAACAAGACAGTGCAGCAGATGGAGTGAGGGTTCCTTTTTTCTCCAGTGCGAAAATTTGTTAGATAATGAAAATCCAAACAACACCATCTGTGTAAGAGGACTGTAACAGAATGTATGAAGATCGATTATTTTATGGAACGAAATAACAAAACAATCTTTTAAAAGATTGTGAATGAAAACCTCAGTGGAATGTTGACCTGGTATCAGAGAACAGTTCATGTTCATTGAATAATGACTGAGATCCTGAGGTGCAACAAAGTTACATGTGCAGAAATATGAGGTTTAAATAACTGTTAAAAAACGAAGGTCCAAAATGAAAAGTTGTGCAGTAGTAGTAGTTGTAAAACCGCAATTTCTACAATCTGTCATCTTCATGATGGTGTCTTTTTAGGTGATCTAAGAAAGCAAGCTGGCAGGATCTTATCCCGGTTCTCTTTAAACTTGTGCAGCATCTTCTGGAGGTCATGGTCAGCAGGAATCACCTGAATACACATTTGAACAAGTAGACACAGATCATCACAATTACAGGAGAGTAAAAAATGACCAATTTCAAGGTAATTAATACTATTACACTGTTCGGTGCAACTATTCATGTTTTTAACATGGGAACTCCAGCTAAAAATAGCTGATTAAGTGTGGAGGGCCATGCTGTTGAAAAATATGATTTGTAACATGTGAACACAGACAGAGTGAGCTACTGGCCATCATGTAGACAAACAGATCCTTCACCTCTTTTAATATTTCAAGGTTGGTGCTCATGTCCCTTTTGGAGTTTCTTCATTCATGCGTATGTTTTGGGACTGCAAACTTTTCAAAAATTATTGGAGCTCGATCCATTCTTTTACACTGACTGAGTTTTCTTATTTTTTTCCATTTACATATTTTTTTGTGATTGTTTTTATATTTATATTTGTGCTTTTATGTTTTTTGCTTGTTACTTTCATTTGCATTTTGTTGGTGCGTCCTTGTAGGGGGTGGGGAGAAGAGTGCTCAAAAGAAAATTGTAATAATAAGCACGTAATATAATAAAAACAAATTAAAAAAAGTTGGGTTTTCAGGCAGGATTTGAATTTTGACAGAGTGTCAATGTTCCTTATGCCAGGAGTGAGGGGACTCCGAGGTTGGGGGCAGAGTAGCTAAAGTCTTTGGACCGCATGGTGGACAGACGGCTGAAGGCACTATGAGGCTGATTGATGAGGCCATCCCAAGAGTCCTGTTGGGAGTGTTGATGTGGAGGAGGTCAGACAGGTATGGAGGGGTGAGGTTATTGATAGCCTTGAACATTTGGAGCAGAGTTTTGTTGTCAGTGCAGTACTTAATAGGAAACCAGTGGAGTTGCTGGAGAACAGGTGTGATGTGACAGATAGATGGTGTTATACCATATCACCTGAGGTGAAACTACATGGAGTGTAAATACTTGCTGAAACTTTACAAATGTGTGCTCACCAGCACTGGGGCGGGAGGTGGGGACGAGGAGGTGCATCTGATGAGCCAATCCTCATACAGCTGGTGTATGGACTCCAGATACTCCTGGTGGACACACACACACAATTGACATGTTGTGATAAATTCAGAGAACATTAATTAATTAATTAACATTAATATCATACTTCAGGATGATTTTCTGTTCTGTTCTGTGAATGTTTCAGTGTGTATCCTCACCAGTGGAATGACATTCTCTTCCTCTCTGCACCTCTGCTTTAGCCTCTCATAGCAGGTCTCAGGAGATGTCTGGAGGTAGACTGGAACCACAGTAAAATGCTGTCAGGATTACTGCTAGAATAACTCACAGGATTGCCACTGGGATAACTCTCAAGACCAATGCTGGGATGGAACCAGGACTATTACTGGGATAACTCTTAGAATGAATTAATAGATCTCAAGACTGCTGCTGGGATAGCTCTCATTAGGATTTCTTGTTTTACATTTCAAAGGATGAGGACCTGCTGTATGCAGATGTGTCACTAAAATTTGTTTAAAGACAATGGATTCTATTAACCCTGTGAAACCTGTTTGCTTTAGACACACTTCTGATTGATGAGGTATGATCAGTAATCTTCTGGTTGGTAAAAACAGGGATCGTGCAGCACTTTTAATCACCTTCAAGGTAAAAAAAATAATAAAATCCAGATTCTGGAGGCCTTTGTTCTAGCATCTGAATTGCTACTCTAGATGCAATTGTGAATGTGGTTTACACAACACAGAATTATGTTTATACATGTTTTTATATTGACATGAGAGGACAAACAATATCATGGATTTCCTCCACTCATCTAAACATCATTTTAGGTTTATGTGATTGTGTGACTGGATGATTACTGTAAGTTATCAAACCAAATAATGTTCAACTTAGTATTTTTAACCACATTCTTAACCTTGAAAATGAAACTTAAAATAAAGCATTTTGCAAACTTTCAAGACATTGAATGCACCCTGTAAAATACGCAGTCTGCAGATGAGAAAAAAAATCTGTGACATGCAGACATTTGCATCTCATGTGATTATATTCATTTTTAAATTTGAGGGGACATGTCATCTCTATTATGTCTTTTTCTACCAAAGCATGAACCAATGCAATTGAAATTCTTCCTGCATTAATGCTTTCACACATAAAAAAAACTGGTCAGACTACAAATTATTTCCTCGAGATTTTCGTATTTAAGGCTGAAATTAGAGAGTGGATGTAAAACCAGCACAAGTTGTCTTCACTGAACAGAAGTAAATCACAATAATCCAACAACATCCAGAGCCGTAAGAGCTGGAGCTCTGCCTGTGCAGAGTTATTTCACTGCCTCTGCAACTACTGCCCTGGAGATGGGACAATCCCTCCCTAAATCCTCCCACGCCTGTTTCCTCTATGGAATACGTGCTGGTGGGATTAAGGAGTTCCTAAAAGAATTCCTTCCACTGTCTGACTATCTCCCCAGTTGATGTCAGCAGTCTCCTGCCCCCACAGAAGACAGCATTAGCAAGTCCCCCCCCAGGTGACGGATGGTTTGCGAGAACCTCTTCTGAACCAATCGATAGTCATCCTCCATGGCCTCACCAAACTCCTCCCATGCCCGAGTTTTTGCCTCAGCGACTGCCACAGCTGCACACCGCTTAGCTCACCGGTACCAGTCAGCTTCCTCTGGACACCCACAGACCAACCATGCCCAGTAGGCCTCCTTCTTCACCCCGATGGCTCTCCTCACCTCGTGTCCACCAGCAGGTCTGCGGCAAAAAGCACCAGCAGCCTTACAGCCACAGCCTGCAACAGCCACCTAAAAAATGGCGGAGCGGAACAGTGTACATTTGGAATCAAAGTCCCCCACTGCCCCTGGGATGCAGTTGAAGCTCTGCCGGAGCTGGGAGTTGGGATCATCTTGACAGGTTCTTCTGCCAGGCGTTTCCAGCAGACCCTCACTACTTGTTTGGGCCTACCAGGTCTGTGTGGTGTATTCTCCTGCCACCTGATCCAACTCACCACCAGATGGTGATCAGTTGACAGCTCAGCTCCTCTCTTCATCCGAGGGTTCGGAACATCAGCCGCAGATCAAATGATACACTATAAAATTGATCACCTATGACCTAGGATGTCCTGGTACCACTTGCATCAATGGACATCCCTTTGTTCGAACATAGTGTTAGTTATGGACAAACAGCGACTCACACATAAGTCCAATAACTGAATGCCACTCTGGTTCAGGTTGGGACTGCCGTTCCTCCCGATCACACCCCTCCAGGTCACACTGTCATTGCTCACATGAGCATTAAAGTCCCCCAGAAGGACAATGGAGTTCCCCGGTGGGTCGCCATCCAGCACCCTTCCCAGGGACTCAAAAAGGGTGGGTACTCTGAACTGCTGTTCGGCGCATAAGCACAGACAACAGTCAGGACCCATTCCCTGATCCGAGGGTGCAGGGAAGCAACCCTTTGGTCTACCAGGGTGAACCCCAACATACCGGCAGAGAGTCTAGGGGCTATCAGAAAGCCCACCCCGGCCCTCCGCCTCTCATCCGGAGCAACTCCAGTAAAGAAGAGTGTCCAGCCCCTCTCAAGGACACAGGTTCTGGAACTACATCTGTGTGTCGAGGTGAGACCAACTATATCTAGCTGGTAACGTTCCACCTCTTCCATCAAATCTGGCTCTTTCCCCACCAGAGGTCACATTCCATGTCCCAAAAGCCAGCTTCCATAGCTGGGAATCCACCTCGAGCACGTGGTGGGCCCATGGGGGAACAAGCCCATGTATTCATCTTGAGCTTGGCCCGACTGGGCCCCATTGGTGAAAGCCTGGCCACCAGGCACACCCGCATGGGCCCCTACCACGGGCCTGGCTCCAGGGCAGGGCACCGGTAACCCTCCGGATTGGATACACAAACTCTTTTTCTTTTTCTCCATGAAAGGTCTTCTGAGCCATTCTTTGTTTGGCCCTATGCCTAGAACCAGTCTGCTTTGAGAGACCCTACCAGGGGCAAAAAGCCCGACAGCATACCTCCTAGGGTCCTTCGTGAACTCAAACTCCTCCACCCTGATAAGGTGACGGTTCCAGGAGGAACCACATACATAGTTCTCTACAGAAATAGTGGGCTTTGCTTTATGGCCAAGAAATAGTAAACGAGAGTTCGACTTTTTGAATTTTAAGATATAAAGTGCATCAGAGACATGCAAGAGAGCTCTTTGTTACATGGCTTTGACTAGTTGAGGCATTTTGGCCTGTGACCTGTTATGATGCCGGTTCCAAAAGGAAAATAAGAAGCTCATAGGAACTTGTGTGCTACCAGCACTTTGACCACGACAGACTTTGGTTCCTGGTCATAAAGACATAATAGTTTTCAATTGTCTCATGAATTTCTGTCAGAAATGAGTAAATAATACTGTCATGGGACTATTTTCTTCATCGTGATTATGATAATAATATCATAAACTGTGTATTCTCACCAATCAGGTCAACAGGAAGAGATATGTTAGTTGTGATCCAATCAAACCATTCGCTGAGAACAGCATAGTCTACCTCTGGCATCTTCCCACTAAAAGACATAAACATACACAATAGAGACTACACTATAATCACAATATAAAAATCATCACGTCTTTTTTCTATCTGGGCCGTCTCAATTGATGCAGTCTTGTGGAATTCATTAAATCCTCTCCATATCATTTCATCTGTGAATCTTTTACACCCTTAATACATATTTCAATTCTTGAATAGGAGCATTGCAATTTGTAAAACTCCCCTCCCCCTGGATCAGTAAAGTATTTCTGATTCTGAATGCCTGGACATACCGTTTTTCTAAAAAAAAATAAATTGTGGTCTTGGTTGTAGTTTTTAATCAGTATGCATATTTTGGTTGTTGTCGTTTGTTTCCCTTGGAGGATTTTTTATTTTTCAGTATGTGTTTGATCTGATGGTGATTTCCCTTTCCTGCCCAGAGATGGCAGTACCTTCGAAAGAGATTCTCCACAAAGATGTACTTGGCACTGAAGATAGACCTTTCAATCATCTTGACTGGAGCTGCCTGAAACCAAACAGAAACATTTCGTAACAGCTCATTTCATGATAAGGTCATATAATTGCATCCACAATGTTGGTCAGCTGATTAACCAGAACACTTTAACACAGCTGTGTTTCAAGCCAAACTTCCACTTACTGCAGCTGACAAATGTCCATCCAGCATGGTGAGTTGAATGTAGGTCTGTAGTGTGATGCCCCAGCGTTGCGGATCCTGATACATTAGAGCCTGCAGACACAAACAACATAAAAATCATCAAAAGGCAACAAAGATACAAAGAAGACGAAGGGCATGTACACAGGGCACTTAAAAACAAATGAACCATCAAGCAAGCAGAGCAGTGCTGAGTCAGGTCTAATCAATTAAATTCACTGAACTAAACCCACTGCACAATACAGTATTGTATTGTATTTTAAAGTATTTAGTCAACCACCAATTGTGCAAGTTCTCCCACTTAAAAAGATGAGAGGCCTGTACTGTTCATCATAGGTACACTTCAACGATGAGAGACAAAATCTAACCATCCATTTTCTTCTGCTTATTCCTTTAAGGGTCGTGGGGGGCTGGAGCCTATCCCAGCAGCTTTCAGGTGAAAGAAGGGGTACACCCTGGACAGGTCGCCAGTCCATCACAGGGCCAACCCATATATACAGACAACCATTCACACTCACATTCATACCTACGGTCAATTTAGAGTATCCAATCAGCCTAGTCCCCAATTGTATGTCTTTGGACGGTGGGAGGAAGCTGGAGTACCAGAGAGAACCCAAGCAGGCACAGGGAGAACATGCAAACTCCACACAGAAAGATCGCGTGCCCGAGCCGGGACTCGAACCCGGAACCTTCTTGCTATGAGGCGACAGTGCGAACCACTGCACCACCGTGCCTCCATGAAAGACAAAATGAGAAAAAAAAAAACAGAAAAATCACATTGTCTGATTTTTAAATAATTTATTTGCAAATTATGGTGGAAATAAGTATTTGGTCAATAACAAAAAGAAGAAGTAAAGGAGAAGTTACAGGTCTGTGAAAGCCAGAAATCTTGCTTGTTTGTAGATGACCAGATACTTATTTTACCGAGGAATTTACCAAGTAATTCATTAAAATTCCTACAATGTGATTTCCTGGATTCTTTCCCCCCATTCTGCCTCTCATAGTTGAAGTGTACCTATGATGAAAATTACAGGCCTCTCTCATCTTTTTAAGTTCGAGAACTTGCACAATTGGTGGCTGACTAAATACTTTTTTGCCCCACTGTATATGGCCTGTGTGTGTGTGTTGGTCTGTGTGCTTATTTCATTGTATCACATGCATGTAATCCTAGGAGCCAAAAGATGAAACACATCTGTCTGTTTTAAACAGAAAAGAAAAAATAGAAAATCAATAGGTGGCAGATGGCAATGTAGATAGATGTATTGTGTGCTGTCACAAATAAAATTGAGTATGGGACACACTGATCACTGTCATGTAGAGTACCAGAGGGTTGTGCCCACGAACATTCTTCCATTTAGCAATTGGCTCTGTAACAACCTGGAGCAAACAAGAGAGGGGTTAGCTTGGTTTCATTTCAGTGGTCATGACTACAAAATGACATCACAGCCAGATAGTTCAAATCATTCACCAGCAGTCAAATCAGCTAAAAACATCAATATAACACTGGATTTAATAAATGAATGAAATTCCAAAGGAGGACTATAACTCCAGATATTCAAAGACTGAACTCAAGCAAGGGTGGAGAGTTAAGAGGAGCATGTACTGTACCTCTACATTACCAGTTTTGCTAAAATATTCCAAACATGTAGTCTTCCCACTGGCAATATTCCCTTCAATGCAGATCTGGAGACAGTGAAAGAGAGACAGATGACCACAGAAACGACAACACAAACAGAATATGAAACATAAACATCAGCAGGTAATAAGTATGAACAAATGCCACCTAAACGGACACAAACACTGTGAATGCAGTTCCATTATAAGGAAATGAAGCAGGGACAAATAAACCTCCAACTGCCAGAGACATCTTAGAGACTTACCACTGTTTTCCTCTCTTCTCCATTCTGCAGCAGCTTCCCTTGAAAGTAGGACAACATTATGAGAAAAGACCTCACTTCCCACAACTTGACTGTACTGCCCTCTCTCAGGTCAGTGGGACACAGCAAGACTACACATCAACACACACACATGCACAGCCGGTACAGTACAGATTGTGACAAAAGAGGGAGTAAGGACAAAATTTGTATGGTTAGAGTGAAGGAAGTGGAAAACTGGTCCTTGCTCATCACATTCACAGATCACTTTCTTGTTGTCATACATACTGTCTTAGTCCACAAGTACAGTTCAAAGCATGTGTAACTCTGAACAGAGATAAGAAGGAAGTGGGACAGCACACACGATTATTACAGTCAGAAATATGATTTCACATCTTCTGGATGCATTCTGATATACAGCAACCAAAAACTGAACACAAGTAGAAGTTGAAATTGTCATCACAATACTCCACTTTCTGTTCCATATAGGAACAGAACCCTAATTTTTGATCTTCTTTCTACTTTATGTCACAGTGGCTGCTGTGTACAAAGACTATTGGTATATTGTGATCCTATTTACAGACTAGGAGTGGCAGTTAGACATGTCATTGTAGGGGCATTTGGTCCCATTCCATTTATTGGGTCAGGGCCCATCCAGTAAGCAGAGGCCGTAAGAGTCTGATGTGATTTGTATTTACAAGTGTTTTAATTCTGTTGTCTGTTGTACAGGTGATCCATAAGGTAAGGACATGATCATTTGTTTCACTCAACATTATTTTGGTGGGTTTTTTTCACTTCTTTACTTGAGGTAGCTTTTAAAATAGTTCACAATACAGTTGTCATCTAGCCAATACAATTGTGGATTAATTTGCCGCGTTTTCCGGGTCAGAGACTGAAAATAGCCAAAAGAGCAATCATCTCTGTTGAGATATGCACATGCGCGGTACGGAATGAGCGGAGACCGGAACATCAAGTCTGGCTACCTGAAAGAATATGCCGATATCTGTTTATATTAATGAGGTAGAAATGTTCACTAACATTCCAATACTTAGTAGCTGTCGATCGCAAACAAGTCTGACACCATAGAGATGATCCAAAACGAAACACGCAGGCTGGAAACACCCCCAAGTAACGTAATTCAGTAATTACTTCTGCACTAACGTTAGAGCCCAGCTGGTCAGTACCACAGACCTGCCACGGTAGTCCCGAGAGACGAGCGGCTACTGGCTCTGCTGTGGATCAGACGGACTCCATCATTACGTCTTCTCTGACATCCAGTTGCCCACGCGCGTCTCCAACACCTGAGAGATAATGTCACGATACAATCGAGGGACATGTCACACACGAACAATCATAGTCTACACACCAGCTAACTCATTTAGTGGACCAAGAAGAAAGAGAATGGACTTCTTCTCTTTCTTTGTCTTAGAAAGGTTCGGAACACACACCGCCACCTACTGTACAGAAACCGGTTATTAACCTCGTGTGTGTGAGCGCATGTGCGTCACACCAGAAGTAGGCCTAAATGTTGTTGTTAACCAAGAAAGTGAGTGATAATCTCGCAGTATGATTGGCGGAGCTGTTGGCTTTTTCTTTCTTTCTTCAATGAATTACGATGGACAAAAGAAGTCAAACGAAGCAGTGGTTTGGTAGGATCAGACTTACGTCAGACCCCAGTCGCGCATTAAAAAGTATTTGATACATGCATTCCGATACAAAGGAAGACATTATACAATAAAGCTCAATGATGGCCAATTTTCAAACTAAAAAAAAAAAATCATAAAATTCCACGATACTGCTTGTCCGAAGTTATTCAAAAGCCCCAATGCCTTGACATTCCAAATTGCTTTAAAAAAAAAAAAGATTCACTCACTAGCATTAGGTTGTGGTGTACCGCATAATGGAAAAGCTCCTGTAGAGAGAAAACAAGGTATGACGGGACTATGCAGATTTGGGATCTTCTTTTCTAACGGACTCTGTTCATTGGGAGACACGTTTAAACATCTACTGTCATATAAGAAGAACTTTTCTACTTGCCACAGCAGCATGCTGTATTGTCTACAGTAAATAAAAAAAACGCTACCATTGTAATTGATGCAATGGGACTGTCCATGGTTCAGTTTTAATAATCATGTCAAATTATTTGTTTACAATTTTTTGTGGTGTTGGTCATAGGGAAACGTGACTGCTATTTTGGGTGATTTGTTTGTTTCTTTGCCTTGCACGATACACTGGAGTATCAGTGGATGGCAGCATCCCGCTTTGTATGGAGTATCCTGCCGGAAATACAATAGAAGAAGACGACGTTCCCGGAAGCGCCATCGTGTCTCGTGTGCTGTAGTGTAGTGTGTTTAAGTGGGAGTGTCGTATAGTTTGATCCCACGATAACACACATTATAAATGGCAGCAAACTCAGAATCAAAGATCCAGCTGCTTCATAAAAACATCCGAGCTTTTCCAGATTTCCCGAAGAAAGGCATTGTGTTCAGGTAAGCAAGCTGCTGGTTCAGGTAAGCAAGCTGCTGTCACTCACTGGCCTCCTTCACCTTTCACCTTTTAACTTCCTGGTGTCAACACGACTGATCTTGCTTTAGCAAGTATTTGGACTGGATTTGTCGCTGTGTCTGGTTGTCATAGCGATGCCAGTGAAAACCCTTTGTTGTCCTTTTTCAACGCCACAGTACTTTGAGTACTTTGAATGTTCTTTTTTATTTCCCGGGGCACTCATCTGCTCTTTTACAGTTTACGAGTGAGTCTGCATCGCTGGTCTTTAAACTCAGTTCCCATTGTGACTATACAACGTTCATTTGAGTCCCTGGACGTTAGCCCCCCCCCCCCCCCCCCTTTATATGTGAAGGAACGAATATTTTTGTGTACTTTGTGTGTGTCCTGCAGAGATATTTGTCCCATCCTGAAGAACCCGGCAGCTCTAACAGCCGCAATTGACCTGTTTGTAGAACATGTGAGAAAGAATCATCCGCAGGTCGATCTGATTGTAGGTAAGAAAACAAGCACTTTGTCAGTTTTGTATTTTTGTGAAACATGGACACAACCACAGACACAGACAACAGCCACTCAACACTCAGGAATCTGACACAGGCCACATGTAAACCATAAATGTGAACAGCCTAAGGAAAAAAATGGATTTGAGCACAAATCTGAATACAGTGTTAACATTTGCAGTGTGAATGCAGCTCAGGTTTGATATGTAATAACTATATCCTGTCCTAATGTGTCCCTCTTAACCTTTTACTTTATCTTTGTTTGTGTGAAGGTTTAGATGCCCGTGGTTTCCTCTTCGGGCCGCTTGTTGCTCAGCGTCTGGGGGTCGGTTTTGTCTTGGTCAGGAAAAAAGGCAAACTACCGGGACCCACTGTGTCTGTGTCCTACGATTTAGAATATGGCAAGGTAAAAAACAGAATCACACAAAAACACACTAGGTTATAAAGATTCAGATTCTGGAGCCAAACCCAGCTGACATTTGATGAGGGGTGGGACCAGTCCATCACAGGGGCCATCAGGAACAGTTAGGGGTTCAGTATCTTGCTCAAGGATACTTTGACATGGTCGAAGTGGAAGTGGGGATTGAAACAGTGACCCTTTAGTTGTTAGACTGCCACGCTACCTCCAAGCCATGCTGTGCTACAGTGTATTGATACATCTCAATACAGGACACACCTATGTTTCATTACTTGCTTCAGCAAACTGCTGTTGTTGTTACCTTGTCTTTTATTTTATTTTTTTCCTTCCTTTGCCATTTTCTCTCTGTGCCGGCTGTTGCATCATTTTGTATCCAGTTGTACTGGGTATCAATGGAAATGCATGCAATGCAATTAACTTTACAAGATATGTGTTGTCCAACAGCCATCTTTTGCCTCATTTATTTTTCTGTCCAGGATTCCTGGACTGGTTGGTCTCTGATCACCTTAACATTATTTCTGGTCAAGTACAGACATATGCATATTGGGAAACACTTTTACTTGACAGAAATAGAATCATTTTAATAGATTTTTTTTAATCTCTTTTAAGTATCAGAATCAGAAATCCTTTATTAATCCCTTGTGGGAAATTTTTGGATTGCAGTGCTCCATTTCACAGTAAAGATGAATAAGGAGTAAGTAACCTATCGAAGATATAGATAAAATAAGATGAATAGAAATGAAACACAATCTCAAATACTTACACAAATAATATATAATAAAGGAATAAAAATTGAAAATCAAGAAGATAAGGAGATATCTTTGTACATAATTAGTCAAGTCAAGTCAATTTTATTTATATAGCGCCAAATCACAACAAAAGTTATCTCATGACACTTTACAGGTAGAGCAGGTCTAGCACCACACTCCTTCAATGAATTTACACACAACAATTCTCCATCAGCAAGCACATCCTGCAACAATGGCGACGAAAACCTTCCTTTTAACAGGTAGGAATGTTGAGCAGATCCAGGCTCAATAGGGAGAGATAAAGACAGATGATGGAGGAAGACAGATATGCAGAAGGAAAGAGTGGAACAGAGATAAAGAGGAGAGAAAAGGAAGAGACTGATGGACAGACGGGGACGTGAGCAGGTGGAGCTACGGGTGTCAGCTTGAGCCTCTTCAGGTCTGCAGCCTCCTCCAGCAGCACCCAGCATCTGGGATGAGGGGAGCCCGAAGGCTCCGGAGAAGAAGATGAGTTAGTAATATGTATGAGTATGATTTATGTATGACACATATAGGAGGACAGAGAGGAGTAGAGAGAAGCCCAGTGCATCATGGGAGATCCCCCAACAGCCTAAGCCTATAGCAACATGTCTAAGGGCCAGCCTAAGCAGCCCAACGATAAGCTTGATCAAAAAGGAAGGTCTTAAGTTTGCTCTTAAAGGTCGAGAGGGTGTCTGCATCCCAGACCGAAACTGGGAGACGGTTCCACAGGAGGGGAGCTTGATAGCTGAAGGCTCTGGCTCCCATTCTACTTTTAGAAACTCTAGGGACCACAAGTAACCCTGCATCCTGGGAGCGAAGGGTTCTTGCTGGATAATAGGGGACTATGAGCTCTGTCAGGTATGAAGGTGCCTGACTGTTGAAGACTTTGCATGTTAGAAGGATAATTTTGAATTCTATTCTAAATTTGACAGGGAGCCAATGCAGAGAAGCCAGTACAGGAGAGACAAGGTCTCTTCTACCAGTTCTTGTCAACACGTGGGCAGCAGCATTTTGGACCAGCTGGAGAGTCTTTAGGAACCTACTGGTGCAGCCTGATAGGAGGGAATTGCAGTAATCCAGCCAGGAAGTGACAAAGGCATGGACTAGTTTTTCTGCATCTTTTTGAGACGGGATGTGTCTGATCTTAGCAATGTTTCGTAAATGAAAGAAAGCAGTTCTAGAAATTTGCTTAATGTGGGCATTAAAGGACAGATCCTGATGGAAGAGAACTCCTAGGTTCTTTATGGTCATGCTGGGGGCCAAGGTAATTCCTTCCAGGGTGCCTATCTCATTAGATAGGGTGCCTCTAAGATGTTTTGGGCCCAGGACAATGACTTCAGTTTTATCGGAGTTTAATAAAAGGAAATTAAGGGTCATCCGAGTTTTTATCTCCTTTAGACAGGCCTCCAGTTTAGTCAGCTGATTTACACACGTGGACAAAATTGTTGGTACCCTTCCGTGAAAGAAAGAAAAACCCACAATGGTCACTGAAATAACTTGGAACTGACAAAAGTAATAATAAATGTAAATGTATTGAAAATTAACTCATGAAAATCCAACATTGCTTTTGAATTGTGGTTCAACAGAATAATTTTTAAAAACAAACTAATGAAACAGGCCTGGACAAAAATGATGGTACCCTTAACTAAATATTTTGTTGCACAACCTAATTCTCAATGAGACGTCAGCACCTGTTGACAGGTATTTTGGCCCCTTCCTCGTGAGCAAACAGCTCCAGCTGTCTCAGGTTTGAAGGGTGCCTTCTCCAGACTGCTTGTTTCAGCTCCTTCCACAGATGTTCAATAGGATTTAGATCAGGGCTCATAGACGGCCACTTCAGAATAGTCCAATGTTTTGTTCTTAGCCATTCTTGGGTGTTTTTAGCCATGTGTTTTGGGTCATTATCCTGTTGGAGGACCCATGACCTGCGACTGAGACCAAGCTTTCTGACGCTGGGCAGTACATTTCGCTCCAGAATGCCTTGATAGTCTTGGGATTTCATCGTACCCTGCACAGATTCAAGACACCCTGTGCTAGATGCAGCAAAGCAGCCCCAGAACATAACCGAGCCTCCTCCATGTTTCACTGTAGGTACAGTGTTCTTTTCTTTGTATGCTTCATTTTTGCGTCTGTGAACATCGAGCTGATGTGACTTGCCAAAAGGCTCCAGTTTTGTCTCATCTGTCCAAAGGACATCCTCCCAGAAGCGTTTTGGCTTGTCAACATGCAATTTGGCAAATTTCAGTCTCGCTTTTTTATGATTTGCTTTCAACAGTGGAGTTTTCCTCTGTCATCTTCCATTAAGTCCTCTTTGGCTCAAGCAGCGATGGATGGTGCGATCTGACACTGATGTACCTTGACCTTGGAGTTCACCTCAAATCTCTTTTGAAGTTGTTCTGGGTTCTTTGTTTACTATTCGTATTATCCGTCTCCTCAATTTGTCATCAATTTTCCTCTTGTGACCATGTCCAGGGAGGTTGGTTACAGTCCTGTGGACCTTAAACTTCTGAATAATATGTGCAACTGTTGTCACACGCACATCAAGCTGCTTGGAGATGGTCTTATAGCCTTTACCTTTAACGTGCTTGTCTATAATTTTCTTTTAATCTCCTGAGACAACTCTCTCCTTAGCTTTCTGTGATCCATACTCAGTGTGGTACACAGCATAATACCAAACAGCAGAGTGACTTCTTTTCACCCTTTAAATAGGCAGACGGACTGATTTCAAGTTTGAAGACACCTGTGATGCTAATTACAGGACACACCTTAGTTTAACATGTCCTTATGGTCAAAGTGATTTCAATCTTTTCAAGGGGTACCATCATTTTTGTCCAGGCCAGTTTCATTAGTTTGTTTTTTTTAATTATTCTGTTGAACCACAGTTCAAAAGCAATGTTTGATTTTCATTAGTTACTTTTCAGTAAATTTTTATTTATTATTACTTTTGTCAGTTTCAAGTTATTTCAGTGACCATTGTGGGTTTTTCTTTCTTTAACGGAAGGGTACCAACAATTTTGTCCACGTGTGTATTTCATGTGGATGCATTGAGAAGTACAGCTGGATGTCGTCAGCATAACAGTGAAAATTAATTGAGTGTTTCCTTATAATGTGACCGAGAGGAAGCAGATAAAGGGTGAAGAGGATTGGTCCAAGCACAGAGCCTTGTGGAACACCATAAGTGACTGCAGTGGTTTCCTAGGGTTTATCATTAGTTAGTACGAGCTGCGATCGACCTAGTAAATATGACCTGAACCAGTTAAGTGCAGTTCCTTTAATGCCAATGACATGTTCCAGTCTCCGTAGAAGGATATGGTGATCAATGGTATCAAAAGCTGCACTAAGATCTCATAAGACCAGCACAGAGACCAGTCCCTCATCTGATGCTAGTAGGAGGTCATTGGTAACTCTGACGAGTGCTGTTTCTGTGCTATGATGAATCCTGAATCCTGACTGGAAATCCTCTAATAGGTTGTTGCTATGTAAAGTCACACAGCTGTTTAGCAACTGCTTTCTCCAGAATTTTGGAGAGAAAAGGAAGATTTGATATCGGTCTGTAGTTGGCCAAAAATAATTACACTAGTGAATAGGATATTTGTTTTATTGCACGATTTTTACAGAGAAAACAACTCAGTACTCAGACTGTACTCAGTCTCTTCACCCTTGTTGATACATCCAACTACTGCAGAGTCATCAGAAAATTTCTGAAATTGACAGGTCTCGGTGCAGTAGCTGAAGTCCGTGGTGTTTGGGTGCTTGTTGCAGGCCAGTCATGGAAGAGTCTGGGGGGGCGCAGTTCGTTCACCCAGTCCACACTTCCTTCAACTCCTCGGTTGGTTGGTCTGAAACCAGTGATGGTCCTCATGCCACTCCAGACCTCTCTCATGTTGGTCTGCTGGAGTTTCCACTCCAGCTTCTTCTTATGCCTCTCGTTGGCCTCCTTGATCTGTTTTCAGCTCCCTCTGTATCGTTGGCACCTCCTCTCTGTTTCCAGCTCTGAGAGCCCTCTTCTTTTTATTTAGTGTATCCTTGATGTCCTTTGTTACCCACGGCTTGTTGTTTGGGTAGCAAAGGACAGTCTTTGTCAATGCAGAAGTTGATGTAGTGTGATACTTTGTGAGCCCATCAATGTCCTCTCCATGAGGCTCACAGTGTGTCTGCCAGGCCGTCACCTCAAAGCAGCCCTGTAGTGCTTCCGTTAGCCTCATCGTACCATCCCCTTATGGTCCTCATGGTCACAGGCTGCTTCTTCACCAATAGCACGTAACAGGGGCTGAGGTGAATCAAGTTGTGATAAGTAAACCACACCATTTACTGGAACAAAAGAGCTTTGAGGTTTCAAGTGCACTGATTGATGAAATGCACTTGTTCCCTAAAAGCTCGTCTGGTCCATCCCGTGAGCTGACACTCTTGCAGAGGTGCACTTGTTATTTCTGTAATGCACAAAGATTTCTAGTTAACCACCATCATTTCATAGCTGTCTGCACACTCTCTCAGTACATACATGAAGCCATATAGCCCTGAGGAAAACTTCCTCAGAATCAGGAATGATTCTTGCCATTGCTACAGGCAGAAGTAGAGATCCAGGAGGACTCAGTGGCTCCAGGACAGAAGGTGATTCTCCTTGATGACCTTCTGGCTACTGGAGGTGAGAAGTTGCTCCATCTGACTGGGTAACACTTGTTACAAGTGAACACAGCCAATTGTTTGCCATTTGTGTTCCAGGGACTCTGTTTGCAGCCTGTGAGCTGATGAAGAAGCAGCAAGCAGATGTTTTGGGCTGCATGGTTGTAATTGAGCTAATGGAATTGAACGGCGCCAAGAGACTCGGTCATCACCCTGTGTTCTCTCTAGTACAATACTGATACCTTGACAGAACCCAGCAGCTGCCTCACTTCTCACCACCACCAGGACAGAAGAACCCAGCATTTTTTTTCCGTTTTAACGAGACTGTAGAAATGTTAAGACATTTCATCAGTATACCAGTCTCTACACTGTTTTTAAATACTCATACATGGTGATACACAGCAGGACTGAATTGTGATTTTTGTAAGAGTCTTGTCATCTCTTAAGTGTCTACAAATTTTTTCATGCTTGGAATTGTCCTCTGCTGGGATCTTATGCATTGTGGGACCATCATTTCTTGTGCCTTGGCTGCAACAATTAGGTACAGAAATTAAAGAATTTATTAGATTTCATCTCAGACACGCTGAATGACCAAGTTAATTTTAGTTCCTTATCATGTAGCTTATTCCCCTGTCAGAAGATGGTTGATCACTTGTCTGTACAGGAATGTGTTTCTGGGACTACACTACCTCACCAGGTATGGTTGACAGACAAAAATGTATTTACAATAAATGTTTATTGGCTCTGTGGTTTATGTTCTTCAGAAACCTCATTATCTAGGGAGAGACAGCCCTTTTCTTTTACCAACCAGTGGAGGCATGTGGTCCATCTGAATGCACACTTGTTTCAATAAGCAGACCTGGAAATCTACTGTTTACAGCAGAATCAAACAGCTTTAGAGGGTGATAGAATTCCACACTAAGGGGGAAGCTGTAATGTTTTATCTACTCTTCCACCCCCAGAATTTATTATAAACACATGGTGAAAGAACTGCAATACCTTATTAGGGTAAATTGATGTGTGAAGGTCGGAGTTTGTCTATCCGCCTGCTTAACAGCCAACTCTCCAAAAAAATTTCCACTTCAGATGAGAACTGAAGAAACAAGTCAAATCACTAGTCCACTCAAGGTAACCTGTTGGATACCCAACTTCAGATGCATTTCAGTAGCTGCAAAGTGAGCTGAACATGTGTGTGCTCATGAGTCATGAAAAGAACTTAAACTCACATGTTGCTGTTGTATTTTAATCCTTCATGCTGCAAACACCAGATCAGTGTCTTGCATCTCCCCATAAGGGTAGAGACTTGCGTGATAGGCAGGCAGCAGTGAAATCTTAAAAGAAAAGCTACCAATCTGTTCTATACAGTGGTAAGCAGATCCCTAAAAGACCGGAAGTAAACAATCACCACACCAACACATTCATGGAAATATTAAAAAAAAAAACCACATCATCTATCATCCTAACACCCGATAATTAAAAAAAAAAAAAAAAACAGGAAGCAGGTCTGTTCATTTCCATGCAGCCTCTGGATATCAGCTTTTACTGAGCCTCTGGAGCCATGCCTTCTTTGATCTCATCTCAACTTGTGTTCAGTACAGGGTATGCCAAAAAAAAGAAAAAAAAAGTCCCATCCTGAGACCAGGGCATCAAAGGTCTCAGTGTTTCTCCTCCTCCTTGAGTCTACAGCTCAGTTTGTCCAAAACAATGTTGAGCTCCATGTTCTTATTCAATTTCAAGTAGAAGTCCTTCCTAATTGGATGAATAGTCAGCCAGTCACCTGCCATTTCTGCCAGCAGATGGATATGTTTCTCCATCTCACCTGTTAGTGGAGATGGACAAATGCTGAACGATCAGACAGCTCCATGTTAACAGGTTTGAAGAAACAAACAAATGTTTTTATGCAGCGACATTTTGCACTAATATGGCTGTTGCCCTATTGACAGACCTGTATTTCAGCATTTTGACCATCATAGGTTAACACAAACAGCCAACTGATTCCTGTTCAGTATTCTGTGTAGGTCCTTGTCTTATTCTCAACATTTATCTAATCTATATTTTCATTTACTTTAACCTGAGCAGTTCAGGGGGTTGTTTTCCCATTAAGAATAAAAAAGGGTAGTTTTTTCTGTATATGTGTAAAAGGGAACATGGTGGTGACGTACCAGTGCTGAGAGCAGATCTGTAGCTGGTCACCATCCTGTTACAGGCCACCTCCATAATCAATGATGGTTTTTTCTCAGCAATAAAAACATTTCGGAGAATTCTAGCCAGCTCGCCAAGCCGTGACATCATCACGAGGCGCTCATCCTGGGAAGGGTCCCGAGTCATGGCAGCCTGGAGCTTCTGGGCCTCCTTTGCCCGAATCTGATGCAGATGTTGATGGCAGATTGTAAGTGAACCACACAAAGATTGATAAAATGAAGCAGAAGTATATGTGAGCAGGGCACATGACATTTCTATAAATCACACTGTCCTCCTGGTGGCCTACATACCCTTTCCAGCAAGGACTGGGACACTCCTTTCAGGGCTGTTGGGACAGGAGGAGTAGGGACTGAATTTGGTGTTGGGTTCTGTGTCTCTTTACTTTCGGAGACTTTATCCTTTGTCTTCAGAACCAGAGACACCAGAGACTTCTCCATCTGAAAACAAGGATACCATCTGATTGGTTGATCTGAGTAACAGCACACATATTTGATCCAAAGCACATCAACTGGGACAGACCTTGGGTGTGATGAGAGAATGAGCCTTGTCCAGCACCTCCTGGGCTGTGGCCAGTTTCCCAGTGTGGGGGGGCTGAGGCAGTGAGCTGATGGCAACAGCTGGCACTGTGTCCACATTAAAGCGAGGGTGCCAGCGGGTCAGTTTGTCCTCTGGGACACATAATGGAGGCACTAATGAAGAGAGGAAGACCTGCAAACACAGAGTTGGTTTAGCAGAGACAAATAACATTGTGTCCATGAGTCAGTGGCTAAGTTACATGTACATTAATATTCGTCTGCCCTCCCTACAAGTGAAAAAAACAAAATTTCATAAGCATTGTGGATACAACATATTGCAGCAGAGTTTCTGTATTTTGCCTTTTTAAACAAATAAAAGACTTTTGATTAAGAAATGTGTATGTCAATATAAGTCAAATTTTTGTAGCATCCTTTGGACATGTACACAACATATTTGGAAAGTTTGTGTAGAATTAGAAGTTGCGTAAGAGATACATGAGGATCTAGCTCTTCAAATCCTGTTCATCATTGAATGAGTTGTTACAAAGTAAGCAAATCTTAGAAAAGAAGTAAACCTCTCAGTTTTTGAAGGAGAAATGATTTGTTTTTAAAGTCTCATGGGGTACTTTAACCAGACAGGAAACAAACAATTACAGCAAAATTTAGTTCTGTCCTTTGTGACAAGCCTTCCCACTCAGAATTTGTTCAGCTGCGTCTCAAAAAGATACGTGAAATATTCATTTTCCTTAGCCATGTAAACTGCTTATTCTGAAGATTGTCATTTTAGAAATAAGGGCAAGAAGTGGAGTAATGGTAATTTATCAATGTACCCAATAAGAGCACCTAAGCTCAAAGTTGCACAGAAACTTAACCATCTAGAGAAGATCCACTGTTCATCTTCCAATTAAAAAATGTACATCGGACAAAATTTGAGATTAACTTGGGAAACATTTGTCTATACTTTTAGAGTCACAGTGCCTTTACTATCAATAGAACTGACCCTTTGGGAGAGTGTCGCCTAAAGGAAACTCATCCCAAACAATCAGGGATCAGGTCTCACAGTAAGATGCTAAAAACTTGAGGCTGCTGCAGAGGTTGAGGCTTGTCCAGCTGTCACACATCATCATAGGGCAGGATTCAAATGTGTTTTCTTAATTTTTTTCCACTGTACATACATTTGAAGAAGGGCCAAGTATTAGAGGTGGAACAGTAATGAGAAACTGACGATCAGCAGAGCTAGAGAGTCAAATGGCACTGAGGACGACCTAGTGATAAGCATTTATAGTTGTGTCGCTCATTAAAAATCACTTATTACATATAGCATTCGATTCTTTTCATTGGCGTCAGCACTTTGAATCAGCTTGTGTACAATCACACAGCTCCACTAGAGAGATCAATCACCAAATGTAGCATCCAGATGAGCCTCAGTGATGGGAGATGTACATCCCTAATGCAGCTGCTGAATCATGCGGTTCCTGTCACAAGCAGTCAAGAAGCAGTTGCTGACCTTGTGATGCTCTTTAACCAGGGATACCAGGCTGAGGTGGAAGATGTGTCGCCTCTCCAAAAGATGAGAGGCAGACAGGATGGGACGGGCTTCTTTCTGGTCTGAGGAGGAAAAAGACACATCAGAAAATAAAAAAAACTCACCCTGTAGCGGACACTGTGTCCACATGAGCCCCTATGACAACAGTAGCTGTTAATTGGGATGTCCTAAGAAGCAGTCTAGAGCTCAGTGACCATCTACCCTGGATCCAGTGAAAAACAAAATGTAAATGCAGATTTTCCATAGAGAGGCTGATTATCAGCCAAAATGTTGTTGTAAATGATGGCCTCTGCTCCTGCAGAAGCCTGATGTTTGTAGGATATCAACCTTTTTTAAGAAAGAGGTACTAAGCAGCAGAAACATGACAAACCTTTCTGACAAGAAAATCTCTAATATTTGGATATGACATCACTGCGAGTTAGCCACCAACAACCATACAGTCAGTTGGGCACAAAGAAAAGAGCAAATGGTATCTCTCACCGGTGGGAATTATGGGCTCCATGGTGAGCTGGTAGCTGCCCTTCTTGATGCTGCTGTTGAATGTCTGGGTGTTCTTCTCTTGCCTGAATGTGTAGGCCTCAGGAAAAACAGTCTTCATCTGGCCTATATGCTGCTCCTCGAACCGCCTACAGGGAGCAAAGAGTAGCTAATGATGAGCTTGTGCAACACGACGGCAAGTTCAGACAAAGCCGAATCAGAACTTCTCGGACGTGCCACAGCTTCGATTCTAAATGAGCTGAGAGCCACTGAGGATTAGAGAGATGAGAGCATGTCTGTTATCTTATCAATGTATACTCGTTACTCAGAACTTAACTTCCTGCAACATTCCAAACTTATGCTTCACAAAGTAGCTTCTGTTTTGAGTGCAAATCAAATAAAGATGCTTTGACTACTGAAACTATCAGTGACCCCGCATTTGAGCAACACGTGAACATCACAGAATTACAATTCATAACAACATCCACATACTTGTGCATCATATCCTGAACTCCCTGTTTGATCTTGCTGAAGGTGGCCGTCTCACAGCGGTTGTACAGCATTGCCACAATGGTGTCCATACTCCTGAACATCTCTGCAAGCACCTTGTAGTGGTAGGGCAGAGAGAGGCCTGGGGAGGCAGCCTTGGCGAGGTTGTGGTACCTTTGGTAAGCCGGCAGCTCAGTGCTAAGGGATGAGAGGAATCAACATCAGCTTCTTACAAGAGTACCGTTAGAGTGTCTGTGTCTATAATACCTGTGGACATTTTAGTATAAATGCTGTAATGGTTCTTTGTTGACTTTTTGTGCAGAAATAAGTCCCGCTTTCCTTCGTGCTGGAGAAAAGATTGTTGAAGCAATTTTCCTGTGTGTCTTGGACTATTGGGATATGATGTACAGACACATTGCAAGTTCAGAACTAGAGCCACTTCTCTCTGTTCATCATAGGGGCTAATTACATCACTCAATGGAGCATGCAACAAAACTTTTAAAAACAGAAAACTGTTTGCTCACCTCTTCTCTGTGTCCTCAGACTCTGTCTCCTCCTTCCTTCTCTGAGTTCGAGCTGCCAGCTCTTTGGCTCGTGCTACATTTGACTCGATTGATACACCATTAGCAGGAGAGGAGGGTGAGGGGAAAGGAGCAGCACTGGTCACTTCCTTGGCATGTTTCTTGATCCTCTGAAGGCGACACTTGAGGGCTTTAATGTCCTCTTTACACACAGTCTGAAGAACAGAAAGTTAGATTATAGAAGGACTCCGTGTGACATTACTTAGTACAAATTTAATGGGTTTTCATGCCTGCCACATTTTGTTTGGTTGAATTGCACTAGAGTTGGTTTACCCCATTAGTGCAGTTCATTTGGGCAGGTGAGAATACAGCAGTCACACTTAGGTGTGCACCCAAAGAGGACCAAACCAAGATCACCTTTCCAAGGAAGTTGCAATGTGCTTCCAAGTGGCCCTTGGTGCTGGTCGCTTAAGATGGGAAAGGAAACTGGCCACACACTGCCCCCCCCCCCCCCCCCCAAAAACCCACATGCACCCTAAACTTACGGTAGAAGAAAAAGCCAATGAAATCCTATACTGTAGCTAAACAATTTTATAGGACACACAAGGCCATTTTAGGACTGTGGAAATTGAAGGTTTGAGTTAGGTTAGAGTCGCAGGAATTTTGGAAGTGAAAGGTGAGTGGGATAATAACAGAATTTACACAAAAGTGGCAAAAATCAAAAGCTCCCACAGAAACGTTCCTGTTATTTAAAGCCATGTGAAGGACAAATTAAACAGTGTCACAAATGCCACACCATTACAGACGCACTTGTGGAACCCCAGCAGCCTCTTTATTCTGACCATGAGACATTTCTATACATTGTTCAGTGCTTGAGAAACCAACTATGTGAAAGCAAACAGAACCAAATAAAAAAAATGCACATTTGCTGGACTTTCTCACCTTCACCATACCCTGTCTATTGAATGAGAAGTGTGAAAACCCTTTTCGTGTACCACTCTGACCAGTATATGATCTGCTGAGGAGAATCTCTTCTAAGCTCCCTCACATTGCTCTACAGTAAAAAGTTGTTGAGAAAAGAGAGCCAAGCTCAAGACTGCCTTTCACAACAAACAAACAATGAAATATCAGCCATTTTTCCTGCTGTTGATAGTTCAACGGAGATTAAATTGAGATATCAAAAGGTTGAGAGTTACCTGGCTGGCATGTCGTCCCTTGCTCTCAGTAGTGATGCAACTCCTGTGCGGGCTGCTAATATGGCTGAGTGTGATCTGTTCAGACTGTGAGTCTGCTGGAGTCAACAGCTTCTCTGTCTCCTCACCTAGGACAGGCTGGACTGGAGCCTGGACAAGCAGACACATCCACTTTACACATATTCTTCAATCATATAGCAAGACTGCAAATACGACTCACATTCCTACTGTCTGCATTACACCCACTAACCCCTAGAACTGGCATCTACTAACTCAAAGTTAGTTAAATAACACTTCCCCCGTCGCTCGCTTGTAGTTTCACCTACCTACTGGCTGTACGGAGAGAAACATACTCACACATTGTTTTGAAGTTTCTTCTTCCAGCTGTTGCGGAGAGTTAATAGAGATTTTTAACGCTATGGTTTTGTGAAGTGGTGCTTACCGGCGGGGAAGGTAGAGGAAGGAGCAGCTTCTTCCTGGCTGTCCTCCTCGCAATTTTCTCCGGAACATTAGGTTTAGCTTCGCGAGCATCCACCGCTTGGCGTCTCTTCTTGGCCGTGCTGTGATCGGCGGAGGCTGAAAATACAGCGGCTCCAAGGTCGAACTCTGAGTCTACGGAGGTCCGCTTCGGTGTCCGGGGGCTGCAGGGGGGGTCGTTGGCTGTGCTGCCGGCGGTGGACTCCCCTATGTTCAGTCCCGCTGCCTCGTCGATTACTCGCACAAACTCATCATGGACAGAGGAAGAGAAAAGGAGAACATCTTTGTTTTTAGAAGAATTTGACCTGGTGTTGGCGGAGCCACGATCCCCGGCAGCCGCCTTCACTGGAGCGGCGATGCCTTTCTTCCTGTGTGAGAAGAAGTCGGTTACTCGAGCCTGAGACATGCTGCTGCAGCTTAGACGACAAGGACACACTTATTTCATTAAATACTGTCCAACAACAATGGATCTCCGGAAATGTTCACGCTTCGCAGGAAGACACAATGAACTTTCGCGCGTAAACAACAAAGCCACGCCTCTTCTTGCTCGCGTCACAGGAAATACGCCACACACTGAGCACGGTTGTAATAAAAATAAATTTAATAAATTATTATATTATTAATTTAATATAAAGAATCCAAGACTAACGGGAAAAAACGAAAATAGCACTAACATTTTAAACATGTAAAATCAAAAGACGTGTGGTAATAAAAACATACATGACTTTGGCATATTAAATGTCTATCCAAAAAGCTTGCCACAATCTAATCAGATCTACTAGAAACCCACTGTTTTAAAAAAACAACTAATTTTAATTTTATTTCTCATATGTTTATTGGACCAGTAATTAAGAAATATCCTCACTCAATAAAGACCTCTCTTCCAACGAAATGGCTGATAATAACTAATTTTATGAACTGACATAGTTCATCTCTCTTTGCCAAGGAGTCTACCTTTACTGATGAATATTTGGTAGTAGCTGATACAGCTCCTGCGTATACATTAGTGTTCTTTGCATTTTTCTAAAAATTATCAAAGAAGAGAGGAAAGATTTAAGACATGGATCAAATAAAAACATTAAAACGTGATTAAAATACGAGTGGCGAGAAATGGCTACATGAAAATAAAAAAGACAATGATTAAATTTAGCACAAAAAATAAATGTCAGACTTAATAGATGGGTGTTTGATGATGTCTTTGCCTTCAGAGTTCCATCTATCTATCCATTCACCTCATTCTCCAGTCACATAACCCCACAAATAAGTTTATTTTCATTCACTGTAATGGTGTTTCCACTCATCTTGCTCATTGTCTTGTCTTGATGTCAAATGACCAATTTTCTTTTCATGTGTTAATTAGTCCTGTAATCCCCCCTCCTGAAACTACATAGTGCAATGCTATTCAAATAGATGGATGGATAGATACATGATTGCATCAAAATAAAAATCACCCAAATATAACCCAAATGAGACAGCATTGAATATTATCCAAAATATGTTTTAACATGGAAAACCCCTGTAATTAACAAAACAAATTAATTATCAAACATACATTTTCATGAGACTCCGGCTTCCTCCAACAGTCCAAGACTGTGATGGACTGGCGACCTGTCCAGGGTGAACCCTGGATAAGCGGTAGAAAATGGATGTATAGATGGATATTTTCATTAGACATAGCCATGGATACAACTGCAGTACATACAAGGATTCTTAATTAACTTAAAAAATAACTATGGCTAAGACAAAGAATACATAGTTATATATATTTGAAGTCCTCATTATGGCTCCTTTGACTTGCATTTTTGTACATTTGTAATTTAAAGTCAAGTCAAGTCAGTTTCATTTATATAGCGCCAAATCACAACAAAAGTTATCTCATGACACTTTACAGGTAGAGCAGGTCTAGTACCACACTCCTTCAATGAATTTACACCCAACAATTCTCCATCAGCAAGCACATCCTGCAACAGCAGTGACAAAAACCTTCTTTTTAAAAGGCAGGAACGTCGAGCAGATCCAGGCTCAATGGGGACGGCCTTCTGCTTTGACAGTTTGGGGGGAAGAGACCAGGAGAGCGGGGCAGAGACAGATAATGGAGGAAGACAGATATACAGAAGGAAAGAGAGGGACAGAGATAAAGAAAGAGAGAAAGAGAAGAGACTAATGGACAGACAGGGACGTGAGCAGGTGGAGCTACGGGTGTCAGCTTGAGCCTCTTCAGGTCTGTAGCCTCCTCCAGTGGCACCTGGGATCTGGGATGTGGGGAGCCCGAAGGCTCCGTAACAGAGGACAAGTTAGTAACACATATGATTAAGATTTATATATGACACATATAGGAGGACAGAGAGGAGGAGAGAGAAGCCCAGTGCACCATAGGACAGTCTAAGCCTATAGCAGCATATCCAAGGACCAGCCTAAGCAGCCCAACTATAAGCCTGATCAAAAAGTAAGGTCTTTAGTCTGCTCTTAAAGGTAGAGAGGGTGTCTGCATCCCAGACCAAAACTGGGAAATGGTTCCACAGGAGGGGAGCCTGATAGCTGAAAGCTCTGGCTCCCATTCTACTTTTAGAAACTCTAGGGACCACAAGTAACCCTGCATCCTGGGAGCGAAGGGTTCTTGCTGGATAATAGGGGACTATGAGCTCTGTCAGGTATGAAGGTGCCTGACTGTTGAAGACTTTGCATGTTAGAAGGAGAATTTTGAATTGTGTTCGAAATTTGACAGGGAGCCAATGCAGAGAAGCCAGTACAGGAGAGACATGGTCTCTTCTACTAGTTCTCGTCAACACGTGGGCAGCAGCATTTTGGACCAGCTGGAGAGTCTTTAGGGACCTACTGGTGCAGCCTGATAGGAGGGAATTGCAGTACTCCAGCCTGGAAGTGACAAAGGCATGGACTAGTTTTTCTGCATATGTTTGAGACAGGATGTGTCTGATCTTAGCGATGTCACATAAATGAAAGAATGCAGTCCTAGAAATTTGCTTAATGTGGGCATTAAAGGACAGATCCTGATGGAAGAGAACTCCTAGGTTCCTTATGGTCGTGCTGGGGGCCAAGGTAATTCCTTCCAGGGTACCTATCTCATTAGATAGGGTGTCTCAGGTGTTTTGGGGCCAGCACAATAACTTCTGTTTTGTCAGAGTTTAATAAAAGAAAATTATGGGTCATCCAAGTTTTTATCTCCTTTAGACAGGCCTCCAGTTTAGTCAGCTGATTTATTTCATGTGGATGCATTGATAAGTACAGCTGTGTGTCGTCTGCATAGCAGGGAAAATTAATCAAGTGTTTTATAATAATGTGACCTAGAGGAAGCAGATAAAGGGTGAAGAGGATTGGTCCAAGCACAGAGCCTTGTGGAACACCATAAGTGACTGCAGTGGTTTCAGAGGGGTTATCATTAGTTAGTACAAACTGAGATCAACTTAGTAAATATGACCTGAACCAGTTTAAGTCAGGTCAAGTCAATTTTATTTGTATAGCGCCAAATCACAACAAAAGTTATCTCATGACAATTTACAAGTAGAGCAGGTCTAGTACCACACTCCTTCAATGAATTTACACCCAACAGTTCTCCATGAGAATTCAATCAATTTAGTGCAGTTCCTTTAATGCCAATGACATGTTCCAGTCTCCGTAGAAGGATATGGTGATCAATGGTATCAAAAGCTGCACTAAAATCTAATAAGACCAGCACAGAGACCAGTCCCTCATCTGATGCTAGTAGGAGGTCATTGGTAACTTTGACTAGTGCTGTTTCTGTGCTATGATGAATCCTGAACCCTGACTGGAAATCCTCTAATAGGCTGTTGCTATGGAGAGTCACAGAGGGACTCAAACCCAGAACTTTCTTGCTGTGAGGCTACAGTGCTGACCACTGCACCACCGTGCCGCCACACAAAAAAACATATTCTCACCAAATCTGCCTCGCTATATATACAGCAATAGTTTCAAAAACTCACATACACATAATCATGTACCAGTATGAGCACCACCACCCACATATCATCCACTCGTCATTTCTTTTTTCAAATTTTTACATAATCATCCCATTAAAAAGAAACTTTACTATTTTGACTCAAATATATAGTTTAAAATTCCTTATGGTGAGGGTCATTTTTTTTCCATACTATCCAAACTTGTGTTGTGGTAATTTAGGGAAATATGTAGTGCTCAGGCTTCTGAAAAAATTCGCCAAAAGCAGAAACGCCCCCGTGGTTCAACTGGTGGGGTCATGCCGCTGAGGGTCACATGAGGCAGTTTGTCCAACACTGCTGCTGACCTGTAGAGGGCGCTTCTGACCACCACACCGGTGACATTCATTTTAGCAACAGGTGGGGCACACACACACACACACACACATACACGCACTGAGTGTGTAACTTCTCCTGTCAGCGTCGACACTGTATTGTTGTCAATGACTGTGTGAACGTGTGTTTAGGCGTCATTGTTTGTGGAACAGCTTCAACGTGTCTTGAAGTGAACTTCTGTCTCCGCACTGACACAGCTGCTGAAGTGAAGTTTGGACAGGGGGCGACCACCACCACCACCACCACCTCCAGCAGCAGCAACAGCAGCGGGAGAATAGCTCCTCTATGACCGCCCTTCACACTCATTCGCCTGTGAATCACATTTTCCATCTCCTCCACCAGCCTGCTGCAGACGGAACACACGCGGCACAACTTTTCTTCCTAGCGGATACTGCGACCAGTCGAGAAGTGAACGATCAGCCGAAACTTTCTGGAAGAGTTGGAGTCCTGTTTAATGGTTGATCAGCAGCACATCCGTGATTAATGGGGCTTTCTATCACCCTTAATCAAGCCACCCGATGGAGCTCGAGTTTGTCAGCTGATGCGGTTATTGATCGATGGTGATTATCGGGAGTGTTGATCAGCTGACATGGATCTTCAGGTGGTCGTCTGGCTCTTCTACTGCTTCCTGCTGCCCACCGTGCTGTTAGCAGGTAACCGGGCTCTCTCTCATCGAGGCTGCGGGATCGACATGTGTCGTCACGTCCATTCATGGCGGCGGTAACCACCCCATTAGGAAAAACACTTTAAACTCGTTTTTCCCCCAGTGTCTCTGTGGTGTCTGGTTACTTGCAGCCACTTCACTTGCTCTCGTGGTCTCCCGTGTTTCCCCGCCAACATATGTGTAGTGGGGGTTAGAATAAAACCCAGCTTTAAAAGTCTAGTTATGATTAGATAGGGCGATACTTGTGAAATATGATTGTGGGACCAGTTGAAGCATATCTCAGTCATGACGACTGCTTTAGAGCTGCGCAATAAGAAGTTGGGATCATGGACAGTGACTCAGGTTATTCAGCTGCTCTTAGTTTGTACGTTGGAGTGTAGCTGTACAGAACCTTGAACATGACTAATGTAGGTGAACTGAAGTATGTCCCAGTACTAAGAAGATCTGAAATCTTTGAACTGTCTCCCCGTCAGCTGAAGTGCTGCAGTCAGCTTCAAATAGTTCTGCATCAGCAAGGCTCAGTGGTTGAAAAAGTACACAGTTGCTTTACATAGGTGAAGGTAAAATACCTGAATATTACACTAATCAGAATTATACTTATTAATATTATACTTAATTATAAAGAACACATTCAGGAGTGTCTGATTCTCTAAGCACTGACCTCTTAAAGTCCATGTCAAATTTAAATGTGTTCCAGTTGTGCTGGATCATCTACATGTTGTCTATGCAGAATCTGTCTCTTCTTGTGGCGTAAAGCTACAAAAACCTCTTAAATGCCAATACTTAAATACAGCTACCTTGTCATTGTTATTAAGCAAAGTATTTTAGTAAAAATTCATTGTTACTTTACACATCTTGCAGGGCTTCTTATTCAAGATAATAACATGGTCACTGGTGGCCAAGTCTTAAACTCAAAGCGCAAGTCTAGACTGAAGCTTTAAGTTTTAGTTACTAAGTCATTTGGGGCTCAAAGAAGTTGTGGTGAGCATTTTTCAAATTTTCCTGACAGTTGTAGATTAAATAACACATGGATTAATCTTGAAAATTATCAAAAGGTCATGATGAAAACAATCGTTAGTCTGACATCCACACTTACAGCATGACGAATGACTGGTATTTACTGTGTAAAGGTAGAAGATCTGCCTCGATATCTTTGCACTGTAAAACGAACGCTAAAATGTCTGTGTGCTGCCATTCTACAAAGGTGATGTCACAGCTGTGGTTTTCGTAAGTGTCACATCTCTTGATGTCATCATACCCAGTGGTAAATTGTATCATACACATAAAAGCTTGAACATATGTGTGATGATTTGAAATGAGTCATTTCAGCTGCTTTTACAAGTCTGCAAGTTTTAACTGAGGTTGAGTGTTGGAGTTTTGCTTTGCTCTCCAGTTTATGCGAAGGGTTTGCAGTTCCTTGTTGATATATTGCCCCCTACTAGTTCAGAGTGTAAATAAGAAGTGCTAGCTGGTTCTGATTCGGTACGAATGGCAACTTTAAAGTCTTCGCTGGACAGAGGTCACAATTACACATGCGCGCACACACACACACACACACACACACACATGCACATACATTTGCTTAGCTCTTCATATTAGGAGATTAGAACACAGTCTAAACCAAGCCCTAATCCCAGTTCTAACTTCAACCAATTGATACCTAACCCTAACTTTATCCTAAAGTCCAATCAAACTTTATCTCTAACACACATCATTTAACAACCATTAAGTGTATCTCCTCTTCCAACAGCCTTTCAACATATGTTATCTTGAAAGGTTTCAGGTTTCATACTTTTGGGGTTATATAGAGAGAGCAAGTTAGATAAAGACAATGTGTGTGTGTGTGTGTGTGTGTATGTATGTGTATGTGTGCGCGCGCGTGCTGTGTGACAGGAAGTAACTCACAAGGATTTGTTGAGTTCCTGTCTGCTGTTTACATGAATTTCTATCAGGGCTAAGGAAGTGAAAGATGTTATTAAAGTTGCAAAGTTATACACACACACACACACACACACACACACAACACACACAAAGTCTACAGCTGGTAAAAGCATAAAGTGCACTGCACTGTGAGTTGCGTTGTTTTCCATTTGATTGGACTCACACAGACAAGTCCAGAGCAGTGTGAGCTGGATCAGTGTGATCTGGCATAAGGACAGCTGGTTGAACAGAAGAAAGCCTATAGTATTGTTGGGTTCTTCCATGTGGTGATCTTCAAAAGTTGGTCAGAATCACTGCTCATCAAAGGTTTATATGGAGGTGGTGTGGGCAACAACAGCATCACAAATCACAACTTTATTATGAAAGGTCAAATTTGTATTTGTTATACTGCTTTCTCTTCTGTAGGACACATGAGTTAACAAGAAGTGTTATTAAAATAGATAAAAGTAGAAGACAAGAAGTCAGTTTAGAGTGTGGCTCGTGCTGCATTTTACCTGAACTGAGTCCGGCAGATTTGCGACCAAGATCAATCTGAATCTAAATCCACTTAACTTTTTTTTCATGGCCTTTAACCTGAAAGCAATATTTTTGTACGCCAAGTGGTAGTTGGTACTATGTTTTTTATCTTCATGAACTTGTGAATTCAGTTTATAACCACAGAAACAGCAGCCAAGCATCATGGTTTACTTGGAGTTGCTATGGAGAAAGAGACAAGTTTCCACCATGGACTGTTCCTGTGCAGTCCCCCCTGATCTATTGCCCTCTCAGCTGTGCTTGCTACTGCTATTTGGGCTAAGTTAGCCAGGATATCCCCAGCTAACACACCTAGCTTCAGGAAGGTGAGATAGCACTCTCACTGCTACCAGAAGATCAGTGTCACCTAGCAGGAGGTGATTGTGTTAAAGAGTTCTGTTTCATCAATGACATCATTCACACGTAGACTACATCTAAATGTCTCCATAGAGTTTATTTTCTTGCATCCTCTGCAAATTCTGCCAGGAAATTTATGGGAGAAATCAACATCAAAATAATATTTTGTATGTGCATGATGTAAGATTATAGGGATTGTTTAACCTTGGGGCATTTCACTTTGTCTACCTTCTGCTTTCTATTGTCTTCATGCATTTCTCAAACCATCAGAGAGGCTTTGTTTACGGTCCGCCATGAACACAGGCTAAGCAGTGTGTTTCGGGCACGAGTACAAACTGCTGCAAGGACCCTTAGCTCTCCAGTCACATTTTCTCATTTGTAATTTACCCATCATAGATATTTCTACACAGGACTTCTTGGTGACTCCAGAATTTGGAATATACCAGCTGTATATCTTTGTCTTGAAGCTGTTGGAGTACTAGTAACAACCAAATGTATGCTAGTTAATAGTTGTTTATTTTTTTAAAGAGAAATCTCAAATCAAAGTATTTGTATGTCTCTGAGCACACGGCTGGATAGAGAGGAAGTGGATTATACAGGATGATGTGCTTGAGTTTGTAAACTGACATTTTTCAACAGTTTTGATGTTGCTAGCCCTCAATCTCCATTACTTTCATGCTCTGTGTGTGTGTGTGTGTGTGTGGGTGTGTCCGCTAGTCATAGTCATTTCGCACCCAACCTTTGAAACGACTTCATGGATGGGTGAGAAATACCCAGAGGGTGTGGGTTGGGGGTTGGGTGGGAGGAAGTGAGGAGGAATGACAGGTTGTTAAGCTTAGACTGCATAAAGGATTGGACCCCCCCCCCCTTCAGTTGTTCATCATCTCTTCATCTGTGGAATTCATTCCTCTTAAGTCACAACACCTTTGAAAAAAACCTCTTCAGCTCAAATATCAGCAGTTTGCCACAAGCCTCATTTTGAGGAATTGGCTGAGTTGTCATGATGTGTTTATGTTCATGAGGACCACATGACAACTCTGAGAGCTCCAGGACCAGTCAGTGGGTGGAGTCTGATTGAGATTCTTTTGTTGACAAGAATAAACCATCAAACACAAAGTCAGAAGAAGCTGCTAAGTTGACAGAAGCACACTCTCCATCTTCTAATTTCTGTTCTGTTTATTTTGTGGCTTATTTTCATGTTTGGGCTTGAAAAATTTGCCCAAAACTAAACAGGAAATATTTTGTATGTCTTCAAGAGCTCTGTTACAAAATTAGTGGTTTTTTTCAACATCTCTGCACAAAGTATTTAAGCAGTATAGACATTCAATAAATATTGAAAGCAGTCTTGAAAAGATTTAACTATGAAGTCATCAGCCCAGTATCAGGGATAAAACACTGGCATGGCATGTTTCTGCAAATCATACATGATGTTTTTAAACACAAATACTCTACAGACCAGCATTTCTGATGAGAGCATTGGGAGCAATGTTATGGCGTCAGGTTAGAGCTGAAAATTCTTCACTTGGAGGCAGGTGAAGGTGTTGGAGGAGATCAACAAACATTGTAGGCCAGCAGGAGATGGCTGTTCCAGCTTCACAACTTAAACCCGTCATGAGGGTGCTGTGCCTCTCCCTGTCTCTCTTCCTGGTATTTTCTGCATCCTACAAAATGGTCAGTGTAAATTACCACTCCCCTTTGCCCTCCTCCCTGAATGCCTCCCATCGTACCTATTCTGCTGTGACTATTCATGATTCCAAGGACTTCTGAAGGGCTTTTGAGTGCTGCTGAGACAACACTCGCAAAAGTCTCTAAAAAAAAAAGGACAGAAAAGCACCCCACACATTAGATGCAGCTCAGATATTTTCCCTTCAGCAGCATTTGGGTTTTTCATCTCCTCTTGCAGCTGATGTCAGATGTGAGTTTGATACCCACTAGCCAGCTGAGTCTGCTCTCATTCTTGGGTATGTAGGTGTGCTCTACAGATGCAATAGTTTAGACATCAACTACTGAGGAATTACTTTCGGGGTCACCACATTGTGTAATTACACTGTATATGTGTGTATGTCAGAGAGAGAGAGAAGAGAGAAGAGAGATTGTGACTGTGCAAGACAAGTGTAAATTAAAAATTGTGCTTTTGGCCCTCATTTTCCCACAAAAACAGGAAAGCGAGTCAGACCCCCTCACCAACACACACACACACACAAAGGAAAAATCAACAGGTCTGCAGTAGAACTCATCAAATATGAGAACAGTGAGGCTTCATATGACCAAGGTGCTGTCCAACTCCAGTTTTTCCATTGCTGGAAAATTTTGTGTGTGTGTGTGTGTGTGTGTGTGTGTGTGTGTGTGTGTGTGCCTGTGTGCACTAGATGGTGCAGGGTAGAGTAGATGTCAGTATGCCGGGGCAGCACTGGGCTGGACAAGAACAATGCCAAAAGAATGTCAAGCCTACATTTCCCGTCCATTCAAAGCTTACTGTGGTTTTGTACATGAAAGACGAACTCATTTTTTGGACCAATTTAGTATCTACATGAATATGGAGTGCTTCCCTTATTTTCCAAATTTTGTTTATTCAGGTTCAAGCCAGATGACATCAGTGTATCTCTAATTCGGCTTTAAGTGGCAAACAAAAGAGAGAAGGGGTCTAAGAGCACTCCAATCACATCACAATCACACAATCAATCTGGTATTAACTTCGATAGTATTTATTTGAGTTTACTCTGTATTTGTTGAAACCCAACTGCAACTCAAGTCTTGTCAATAATTACCACATTTTGGGCACATTTGAAGGTTTTATGAATCTTAAAAATAGTGATCGGATGGCACAGTTGTGCAATGGTTAGCACTATCACCTCACAGAAAGGTGGTTCTGGGTTTGAGCCCCGGCTCGGCTTCTGTGTGGAGTCTGCATGTTCTCCCTGTGCCTGCGTGGGTTCTTTCCAGGTCCTTCCTCCCACAGTCCAAATACATGCAAGTGAAGACTATGCTAATTGGACATTCTACATTGACCGTAGGCGTGGCTGTTAGTGTGAATGGTTGTCTGTCCATGTATGATGGACTTGCAACCCAACCAGGGTGTGCCCTGCCTCTCACCCAAAGGCTGCTGGGATAGGCTCCAGCCCCCCGTGGCCCTTAACAGGATAAGCTGTAGATGATGGATGGATGGAAAAATAGTGGTTAAAGGAAACACAAACATTATCACACATTGCAGGGGAAGAATGAAGCTTAGTTGTGGTGTTGCAGTCATGCATTTGTGGTATTGTTCATAACATTAATTTTGTACTACTAACCTTTTATACTTAAAACATCATCAAAGAGTTGTTTATTAATGAGAATGACCTTGCTTAACAAAATGTGGAGTTCTCATCAACTTTTGCTCTCCACAGAGCTTTTTTTCTGAAATAAGCAAAAATCCTTTTTAACAGTGCCATTGGCTTTTGGTTATGGGAACCCCTGAAGATGATAACTTAACATTGGTACATATACTTTTTCCCTGCCATGAAAACTTCTTGTTTTACTACAAAACAACTCATCCCTATGGCAAAGTTAAGGACAGTCATGGTTTTTGTACAAGAGTCTTGACTCACTGCTGGAAATGGGGATTGAGCAGCTGTCTTCTGTGCTCAAGTCTAGGTATAGTATAGGTGTGTGTATGTGTGTTAGAGGCAAATGTTGCTTCCTATTAATGGATAACTCTGTCTAATGCTGAATGGAGTTGATTTCTTACAGTCTTAGACTCTAGAAAACTTTATGATAAAATATAAATGCTTTTTACACGTAAAGGCTCTTAGTGTTAAGGCTAAAAGAGATGTTCCATTAATGGATTTTTTGATATATATATATATATATATATATATATATATATATATATATATATGCAGTATGATTTATTTTTCATTGTTGCAGGAGTGAACTTTCTCTACTCATCACTCATCACATCACTTGACTCCCATGATGCTTCTGTCCATTCAAGGATTTAACAGTTACTCCTCATTAAACTTCCTGTTTTCTTCTTCTGATCTTGTCATTTACATGCTTTACATTCAACTGAATTAGCTTGTTTTGGTACCATCAATGGTAACTTATGGTGATGTCATCAAATAAAGGCTATTTAAAGAAAAACAAATTTATATGTGTTTGACAATTTCATGTAATCATTCAGATGATTGTTAAAAGTGATAACATGAGGATCAGCCCTACCAGCCCTTTCCAGCTGCCATGCTGCTGTAGACAGGAACTGTGGGTCCTCAACAGTGTTATCATGCCTCTGCAGAGACATCATTTTGGGTGTGTTTGACGATGGGTTACTGGCTGAAGCTTGTTCTCATATTGTAGTTGTACTGTTGTTTACAGTTAAATTCATGAAACTGTGAATCTCATTTATATTAATATAGTTTGATCGACCTGTCCACATCTAGACAGCATCTTAATGTTCCATTTAGTTTCTTGTGAAAGTACACCACAGAGAGTGAATGATGGCATCATTGTGTCTTCAAGTGATTCATTCTCCACCAGTTGAAAAAAAAACGAGCTGTTACTTTGCCTTGAGTTTCCTGATACACAGATGCCTAGAGTGACTTGGCATTTCACCACCAGTGGGATAAGTCTGGTATGGAGTGAGGGAAGGGTGTCCTTGAAAGATCTGCTACTGAAGCCTTTGCTCTTGGCACCAGCAAGAGAAAATAATGAGCGAAACAACAAAAACACAAAACACTTTTCAGTTAAAGTCAGTGCACTCCCATCTCCAAAAAACTCTTTCCAGGTCCAGTTAAATCCCTCCAGCAGATAGTCCTGGTTTTGGTCTGGGAAATTCTTTTACTCAATATATTCTATTCACTTATCCATAGCAGTTTTCACTGGGAATAATAAATCATCAGGAACTTGCTCAGTTTGTCCCACATTAATTAAATATGGCCTTGATACTTTGATTCACCAGTCCAAATCTGACAAATCAAGCAAAAGTGAAGTAAAAGAAGTGAAATAAGGTTTAAAATGCCTTTTAGTCAGCTTTCAGCTTTTGTGATATAGTTGCACGGTGATGCACATTGGTGGGACAAGACATAAGATTTAAGAAGAAAAAAAGGCATATCAAAATATTAAAATTGTTAAAAAGAGCAGTTCTCAAAGTGCATTGCCAGCATGCTTAAAATTAAACTGTTTGCAGCAATCCAATCCAATAACATTCAGCTTACAAATGGTGCACACTGTAAAGTTGTACATAAAGTCTGTCACTGGTATCTGTGGTTCAGCTGAGTAACATTCTTGCCATTCAATCTGGTGTCTGTTAGAATCAGACTGTCACAGTTTTGTGTTATTACCCTCCATTTGAGCACATCAGTCATAGGAGAAAGAGATCCTATATTAGCAAGGAGGATGGTTGATGAGGTGTGATTAAGCCATTAGCTTAGCTTCTTGCATCCTTGTCTCAGCTTCAACTACTGCTGGTGTTGTAACCCAACTTACCCTGTGATCTGTTGAGGTCTGCTGGGTTCTCCTTGCTGTCAAACCTGTGGTGATTACCTGTGGGGCTGATTCTCTGGATGTCAGTGAATTGTGATGACACCATTTTCAGGGGCAGCCCTAGCCTATACACTGGTGGAATATTGTGATAGCAAGGCTCACCGGTTCAGTTTGATCATACTGAGAGGTCAGTGCTCTATGGACTAAAAGTTTAATAAAACTGTTGAATGGAAATTTCAAAACTACATCAGGAGACATCAGAATCATGGGAAAGTGTGTAAAAGGTCATAGTGGCTGGCTGACTAATAATGTCATCATCAGCACTGTTTAGAACAATCGCTGTTGGATACAGACTACTTTATACTGTTGAAACCATTTAGTTAAATCATAATGGATGATTTACAGTTTTAAATGTAACTATTTTCAGGTTTCTTTTGTACTTTGACATTAAAGTGAATATTGTTGTTTGTCAGGATGGTTGGAAATGCTTTTAACATTGTGACTGTGAAGAGCAGAAAGCAATTAAAAAAGAAACAATGGATGCATGGACCAGGAACAAGAACAATGTGGTCCCTTTGTAGCCTTAAACTAACATGTGTACTTTGGTATCCTGAAGTTTTAGTGTTTTTAGGGCTGGGTTTATTTAGTTTGAGATGTTCACCAGATTACACCAGTAGGACCTTTGGCCTTCCATTCCCATGACTGAAATCTTCTTACTATTACAATACAATGAAGCAATTTAATGAAAGAAAATGAATGCTTAGAAGCTAGTTGGTCTTTACGGAAAGACAGAGACAGTAAGATAAAGGGATGCAAATGTAGTTGTTTTTCCTTGGTGTGGTCTAATTCCTGCATATAAGAATGGTGATAATATGTTTTATACTTCAGCAAATAAAGGAAATAACAAAGCACTTGTGTGCTGGATTCTGTGTGTGCCGCTACTGTGTGAGTCATGCAATGGCACTTTTATAAGCCATTCAGAGAGACAGAGATGAAGAGCTGTGTCTGAATGGTGTGACCCCATAGAACAAGGAGTGATGTCAAAGCATTAATAGTATTCAGAACAAAGTCCCCAATGTTCTAAATATTAAGACGTGCTGATAATAAAAGATGATCAAACAGAAGCGCTTACTTGATTCCCCAAATAAGTATGGATCCTCCTACTGACCATGAACACCACCGAATGAGATGGCAGATAATTATGGTTTTGATATGTACTCTCAGTGAATCATAATCATTATATAATGATGTGAATCCCTCTATCCATTCTCTTCCACTTATTTGGGGTTGGGTTGCGGGGGCAGCAACCTAAGCAGAGAGACCCAGACTTCCCTCTTCCCTGGCTACTTGGTCCAGCTCTTCATGAGGGATCCCGAGGTGTTCCCAGGCCAGTTGAGCGTCATAGTCTCAATGTGTCCTGGGTCTTCCCTGAGGCCTCATACCATTTGGACATGCCCTGAACACCTCCCCAGCAAGGCTTCTGGGAGGCATCCTGACCAGATGCCCGAGCCATCACATCTGACTTCTCTCGATGTGAAGGAGCAGCGGCTCTACTCCGAGCTCCTCCTGGATGGTGGAGTTTCTCACCTTATCTCTAAGGGACAGAGCCCAGCCACCCTCCTGGGAAACTCATTTCCGTTTCTTGTACCTGCAGCCTTGTCCTTTTAGTGATTACCCAAAGCTCATGACCATAGGTGAGGGTAGGAACGCCGATTGATGGGTATGTTGAGAGCTTTGTCTTTTGGCTAAGCTTCCACTTAACCACGACAAACCGATGCAGAGTCTGCATCACTGTAGACACTTGCGCCAAGGTCTCATTCTCGACCTGGAGATGGCACTCGACCCTTTTCTGGGTGAGGACCATAGACTTGGACTTGGAAGTGGTGATTCTCATCCCAGCCACTTCACACTCAGCTGTAAACCGATCCAGTGAGAGCTGAAGGTCACGGCCAGATGAAACCAGCAGGACCACATCGTCTGCAAAAAGCAGAGACCCAGTCCTACAGCCACCAAACCAGATCCCCTCAACACCGTGACTGTGCTTTGAGATTCTGTCCATAAAAGTTATGAACAGAAACAGTGATAAAGGGCGGAGTCCTGGCAGAGTCCAACCCTAACTGGCACTGAGTCTGACTTAGTGTCAGCAATGTGGACCAAGCTCTAGCGCTGGTCATACAGGGAGTGAACTGCCTGAATCAGGTGGTGTGATTCCCCCATACTCCCAGAGCACTCACAGGATTCCCCAAGGGACACAATCAAATGCCTTCCTCGAGTCCACAAATCACATGTAGACTCGTTGGGCAATCTCCTATGCACCCTTAAGGACCCTGCCGAGAGTGTAGAACTGGTCCACAGTTCCATGGCCAGGACGAAAACCACACTGCTCCTCCTGGGTCCAAGGTTCAACTATCCGACCCACTCTCCTCTCCAGAACCCCTGAATAGATCTTACCAGGAAGGTTGAGGAGTGTGATGCCATGATAGTTGGAACACATCCTCCAGTCCCCCTTCTTACAAAGGGGAACCACCACCCTTGTCTGCCAATCTAGAGGCACAGCCCCTGATGTCCACACAATGCTGAAGAGTTGTGTCAACCAAGACAGACCTGCAGCATCCAGGGCCTTGAGAAACTGCTGGCAGAATCCATGTTATTTCAGTCATCCATCCATTTTCTACCGCTTATCCTGTTAAGGGTTGCGGGGGTGGTGGGGGTACTGGAGCCTATCCCAACAGCCTTTGGCCAAGAAGCGGGGTACACCCTGGACAGGTCGCCAGTCCATCACATGGCCAACACATATAGACAGACAACCATGCACACTCACAGCCAGGCCTATGGTCAATTTAGAGTATCCAATTAGCCAAGTCCCCATTTGCATGTCTTTGGCCTGTGGGAGGAAGTCGGAGTACCCGGAGAGAACCCACACAGGCACAGGGAGAACATGCAAACTCCACACAGAAAGATCCTGAACCCGGAACCTTCTTGCTGTGAGGCAATAGAGCTACACCATGCTGCCCTTATTATTTCAATGAACTATTGAAAGAAAAATCAATCCATCAATAACAATAAACCCCAATTAGATGAGTTGGACAAAGTGCTTGTATTTTACCTCTACAGTCTTAGGTCAGACTTGTCTTTTATTAATAAAACATCTGATGAATCACTTCCATGAAACAAGTGCAGCTTTTCAATAGTGTGGCAGACATGTGTCAATGTATGCTGTGTTTTAATAATCTGATAGGTATTATTGCCATCATAGGAAGAGAACATCGTGAAAGGTTGTAGCGGGACAGTCAACAAACTAAAAGATTCTAGAGACAAACAATAAAATGGATACCAACCAGCATCACCACAATGCCCCCATTCTGATGTGATATTTGTGTTTCATATGTGGGGTTTCAGCAAAGGGAACACATAATGAAGCAACATTTCATCTTGTCTTCTGGGTCCAGGATGAGGCTCTGATTCTGTGCAACACAAGTTCAGTTGCATTATTTTTTGGCATAATAGTGTGAAACCTGCCAAAACAAAGCTGTTTGTAGCTGTAAATTATTGGCCAGACAGCAATCACCAGTAAATTTCTCACTCCTTTGCTCAAACTGTGCTCTCCACATGAGATTATTAGAGCTTGAGCTGATAATTGTGTTAAACATAAGATTGCACTTAATGTTGGAAGGTCGTCTTAATTCTTTCAAACCAGTAACACCTCATAAAATCCCTTTGTGCCTTCAGAACCTTGAGCTTTGCAGCTGCTAGCCAGCATCCTTAGGACTCACCCTGTGGTGAAATGACTGCAGTGTCACAGCATGGCAACCATCTGGTTGGCAGCTCACCCATGCTATGTGTTTTCAAAAGACGCGCTGTTATGCATCCACATGGATGATGCCTTGCTGGTGCTTCTGACCATCTTGTGGCATCCTGAGATATGGAGACCAAGCTTAAAGTGCAAGGTAGAGCTGAGGGGATTGATTTAATTGGTTTGAATTGACTAAAAGATCATAAAAGCTGCTTCAAATGAATAACCAATTAAAAGTGTGCTACAGAAACAATTTTTTGTTATACAAATCTACCTGCAGCCTGAAGTTTTAACTATTCAATCATGCAGATCACTAGATTCGACCTCCATGAATCATCAGGCCTGCAATGATTGTTTCTTGCAACTAGTTTTGTGCTGGGAATCATGTATTCTGTCATCATTCACTGATTTGAGGGTGGATGATCAATGTCAGTGTCGTACACATTAAGAACAATAACCAATTAATTGTTCTCTGACATATGCTGTGTCTGTGTCACCTTTGGAGTCTAATCCAAGTGTGCTGACAGTATTTTCTGTATGGCTATTTATGTTAAGTCCTCAACTTCAGAAGCAGTGTCTCATGCTGAATCCAGGCCAGTGCACCTTTGTTCTGTTGTGGCACCAAATGAATAACTTCAAAACTGCAGAGTAGTGTATGTATGAAAAATTAACATGTTTTTTAGCGCTGAAAGAACCCCTTCTTCATTGGATTATGGTTGATACAAGCAGTGTGAGATACAATAAATAACAGAATGAAGAGCATAAATTGTTTTTGAAAACCATCTTTGAGGAAACTGTACTGAAATCAGTGTCCAAGTACCAGTTTTGACCTAGCCTTGTCAAAGTTGGTGATCCCACAGTTAAATCATCAGTTGATAATGAAAACGCTCACAAAAACCATCAGGACATGTAAGATATTAAAGAAAACTTTTATAATTTCATATGCCTGTCATAGAAATTAAGCTACATTCACTAAAAACAAGAAAGATCCAGCTTATAAATAAGACTGAATCTATGTAAATGTTCAAAAGATTCAGTAGAACGGACCTGGAGTTACAGTTACATGAATGGCAAGTTTGAAACTAATCACAAAATATAGTTTTCGGTTTTGTCTGATTATGTTATATCATTTAATATGACAATTAAAAGTTTCATCCAGACTTTCCTTTTGATTAAAGTGTGAATGAAAAAAAGTTGTTGGAAACTTCTGAAAAAAAAATTGAAAAAAGAATCGGAACATGTTCCATCTTGTTCTGTCCTGTTCCTGCTAGAGAGGAATGTTGGGTCTGTAAAAAGGACGGTCTAGACCTGCTCTATATGCATAATGTCTTGACAGAACTTCTGTTTTGATTTGTGGGTATATAAACAAAAGTAATTTAACTTGGAAACCTGGGAGACAGACCTTACCTCAGTAGTTGATAGAAAACAATGCAGGAACTAGAGAAAATAAATCTTGGACTCAAAAATACTGCAAATAAATGATCACATTGCTGTGTAACATATTCTTTTGTAAATAAATATATGTTGTCTCTTGACAAGTGTTTCTGTATTCACAGCTTGTCTTTTCCGCTACAATGTCCTATCAATGGTGTACCTGCTGTACCTGCTGCTACTTCCCTGGTTCTTGTCTCCCAACAAACACACTATCAGAGGTGAGTTCATCTGTGTTTCTGTGCCACTCACATCTGGGTTCTTTTGACTATGTCAGTCAAACTGAATGTAAGTCCAGGTACTGTAACATTGTGAAATTGTCATGTGATCAACCTTCATCAATGTAGACCTCAACAGTGACCTCCCAATTTGGTTCCTGAAGTGAAAATCCAGATCATATTCTTCATAGAGGAATTCATTAACAGCCAAAATTTCATAACCGTCAGAGTCAGCGGGTTGTTAATTTGCTTGTCCTTATTGTTTTTTATTATTAATTATTTTTTATTATGTTGTTTTTTTGCTCCTGCAGAAGCCTGAAAGTTTGTAGAATATAAACCCTAGAAAAACAAGTTCTATTCATCATCTCTCAGAGAATTATTACACTCCCCACAATATAAAACTGATTTTGCTAAAACTTGAATGGGAAATTTCTTTCTGGTAGGCGGTCATTGTTGATTTCTTCTTTTGGTGGCGATAGTCAGGGGTTGGGCCACCAAGATCCACTAGAATATGTAGAGATTCCACATATCTATGCAAAGATGAACTCCACCTGTCCATGAGATAGCCTCTTGTTTGGTGTTTTGATGGAGGTGGAAAGCATGCTATAACATGTCCCTCGAGATCTCACATCAGTGGTCAGATATGGTTTTAAATCATGATTCCATTCAGTTACCCATCTGTTCTGTTTGGAAGTATCTGCATTTTGTTATGTTTTGACAAAAATTTGTTTTCTTTCCTGTTATTTGTCACCTATGTCATTATTAAAAAGCTTAAAGTAATATCACCTTTGAAACAGTCAGGTCTTCTCTGTTTTAATCAAAATGTAGTGCACAATTCAATCAAATTTTCTGAAAATTGAATGGAACCAATCAAATTTATGTGTGTTTCAGTTATACAGGTATTAGCAGTTGTTCCATCAAACACTGAGTTTCTTTCTGTTGTCCATCTTATGCATGAATGCATGCACATTCACACACATATACGTACATGCTCAAGCTTCTGTGACCAGTGATGAAATCCAATCTCTCTGCTTGTCCTTCTTACTAGTGGAGGTTGTTTTTAAAATGTTTGCTACACTAGAATTGATTCTCAAAGGGTTTCCCTGAATGCACCTTTTGATAAAAAAAGTTCTAAAAACATCCATGAGTATACATTTTTTAAAATATTCCAAGATTTTTATTTTGACATTCTGGTTTAAATGTACATGTTCAAGATGTACACAAAACAAGAGGGTGGAGATGTCATCATTGAGCCTTAAACCCAGTTAGACACTAAAAGGCTGTGGTCATGTCTCTCTCTCTCTCTGTCTGTCTTTCTGTCTCTGTCTCTGTCTCTGTTTCTCACACTCACTCACTCACTCGCACACACACACACACACACACACACACACACACACACACACACACACACACACACACACACACACACACACACACACAGCTGGAAGTAAAAATGCATTTAATTCAGTTGAAAGAAGGAGGAGGTGCACAAGGAGTTCCCCTAATGGAAAACCCAATGGCCGGCCAAAACCCTGACATGTGCAAACACACACACACACGCGCACACACACACACACACACGCTCAGACATACCCTCACTCTTTAGGCTGAGACGGAAAAAAACTTGATTGGAAGCAACATTGTTGGGCTCTGAAGAGAATAAAAGACAGTTTGAGTCAGAGCTGGAGATTACCCAACAATGTCATCAAACATTCAGTTCATGCAATTTACAGAATATACAAGACTCCACTTCTTAGTTTTCCTCCCCAAACTTCTCTTAAGTGTGAGTAAAAGTATTATCAGTAATTAACTTCTGAAAACATTGTAAAGAGATTTCATCTTTTTAAACTTTTGTGGTAAAATATCAAGCCATTTTCAAACCTGGTCTTCATTTGTGTGCTGAGTGAACTAAGTGCACACAAGATATCATCAGGTGTAAAAGCAAGCCTTCTGGTTTTTGATGTCTGAATCCAGGCTGAGACAGGAACTGCTGATGTCCCAATTGTATGTAAAGAGGGCAAACTCTACTTAACATTTGAAAGGCTATGATACACGGGCAAAAGATTTTTCAGCATTAAATGTCAATGTTAGCATTTGTTGTTTCATTTTTAAATGTGGGGAAAATAATGGCACAAAGCATATATTGGATTCATGGATTTCTATACTTTAAGTGTGACTTAAGTCCATGCTGGCAGCCAGACACATTACCTCCATCGTCAAGTCGAACATTAGCATTGCCGTTGCGTGGATTGCAATGTTGTCTCTTTTGCAAAGCTTACAAACTCGGCGCAGATTGGAAAATGTCCAAGCGCTAATGCAGCGAAGGAGGATGGAGTTTTTGGCTCGTCTGGAAGGGAGCCGAAGAAGCTACAAGTGAAGCCTGACAGGCGGCACAGTGACAAAATCAGGATGCGACAGGAAGGTCACGTGAAACCTGAGACGACGCAGCTTGCCTTTTTCACACTGCAGGCGAGCTGAGCCAAGCCGAGCCAAGCTGCTAAACACCTGGGTCAATTGGCGAGTTGGCCGATGCGGGTCGAAATGCCAAGTCGACCCTTTCAGAGTGCCCAAACACCCGTGCTCATCCGCATTTTTTGGTGCAGCATGAAAGGGGCTTTATTGAATGATTATCCTCACGGTAAAGCTCCTTTCACACTGCACCAAAAACACGTATCTCTCAGTAAAGTTTTGGCCTTTGCTTAAGATCAGTCTTCCTGTTGATGTCCCAGAAACTCTATTTGACTCCCGCGCTGAAAGCTTGAATGTGCCCTCATGCCGAGCAAACGCAGGCACAAAAACCCGCTCTGACACGTGTGTTTCAGTGTGAAAGGGAGGTCACCCAAAACTAACGTAGCAATCACAAAACTCCCTAAACTGTGTCGTTTTGACTCTGAACTGACTCAAAAGCCCAAAAATCAGAAGAATAATGTGATCAACATGATATAAATTGAATCAAAAATCAAAGAATTTTTTGCAGCACCGAGCTCATGTGCTGCAAGTGAATTTCTTACTTTTTTGAGGAAAACTACAAGACTTTCTCCTTCTATTTAACCATATGTCTTAAATGGAGTCCAATTGGGATATATACTTACTAATACTTTGTATTTCCTAAAGATTTCAGTTGTGTGGCAATTGCAGGAGCTCGTTGTTCCCTCAAATAGCTTTTTCTCTTTGTTCTCAAAACATGATGATGGCCATTACACATCATTAAACATCCCTCAATATTGTTTCACAACAAAAGTTTGTTTTATTCTGGCTGAGTCTGTTTTCCCCTTCAATCCATTCATTAGACTAAGCATTTTACTGTGTACTGTATGGGCTTCTCTCATAACTCTCACACTAAGAATAGTTGTCCTCATCCTGACGATTTACTTCAGTCTGGTGTGGTTCATTTTTGTCCACAGATGTTTTATCTTTTTCCTTCATGGGTGACAAGAGAGGGCTGACATTATCCATGGTGCAGTTGTTGGAGGGAAGCCACAACCACACAGCCTCTGTTGACTTGAGCAAGCAAAGGCATTTGTTAGCAACTAAAACTTCAACTGCTAACTGACACCGAAACCTTGTTGCATCTGATTTTTGTTGAAAATGTGTAGACATTTGGGATTATCTGTATCTGACCAGCATTCTTTCTTTTTCTTGCTTTAAATTGACATCCAATTCCTGGGACATCCAATATGCAAATCAATACATATTTTGCTTTAACTGATGAGGCAGTCCTTCACTGTTGCCAATGACTCATTTGTGTTCCCATTGCTAAAATAATGTGGTCACATGTGGCTTAGACCACCTCTTAATGTGGTCAGAGTGATGTCATCTCAGTACCTCCAGGGTATAAATTATTGGGACTATATCAATAAAAGAATAAATAGGAGCACCAAAACTATGTAGTTACTGTCCTCAGAGGACTGTCCATAACCATTCAGTTGTAGGTGAACTGCTGAGTCTTTACCTGAGGACTTGGGATTTTGTTAGATGTTTAGTTTGACTGATTGGACTGCATAAACAAAATTCATGTATTGTATTTGGGTGTGTTGTTTTTAGGGTGAGCAGTTTCTGTGTCAGTGTGTACCTGAGTTCAGAAATCGGAGGGATGTGGTGTTTTTTGAAAGCCCTTCAGAGTTTTTAGATACGCCCAAAAGGTTAAGGATACAATGCTGTTTTGTTTATTGTTCTTTTCCTCACCAACTGAAGCGTTGACATTCTTTCTGGATCATCAAATAACTGCCCCTAAACTGCATACAATATTTTCTGTGTATGCTTGGCTAGCTGGTGCACAGCTACTCAAATGAAATGTAACTATTTATAACACAAGGTTGCACAGCAAAGTTATCTAGTTCTGGGTATATGTACATGCTATTCATTAGCAGGTACTTGAGTACGAAGCACCTAAGTAAACTAGGTAAACACATTCATCTGTCATCTAATAACAGATGATTGACCAAAGGACTGATTTATTAATAGAGGGTTTTTCCTTCAGTTCTGATGTTATGATACCATTGTTGAGGAAGCAACTCCTTCCTTTGCTGTTGGAACAACACGTGATATTTGTGCCTTTTACCAACATGTCTACCATAATTTTAAGAGGGAACAGTGAATGTGCCTGACACAAAAAATTATCATCGATATAACCTTCAAATAACAACCATGGCAGACACAGCAAGCCTCGTCTGTGTTTCAAGCTACAGTTGACATTTGTAACATTAACCATTTGATCCACTGAGCTGCTACCAGTCTGTAGGCGCTGAAGTGCAGCTTTTCCCTCTTCACTGAACATCCTTGAATAATCGATAGATTATTCAATTCCTAAAAGAATTGATAGCTGCAGCCCTAGAGAAAACCATCTCATCTTTGTCTTTATTTATCGATTATGTTGTGGTTCTATTGAATTGGTTGAATGCTGTGGAAAAAAACGCTGAGGAAAATTACAAGATGATATTATTACAGCATTGATATTATTTTATCAAATACATAACCGGAATGATTTTTACTGCCTCAGGCTCCCTTCCCAGTTTGTTAGCTCAACTTTGAAAATCTGCAATTCCTTCTCTGTGTATATATTACAGTTCAAATAGATCCTCCTCCATTATAAAGCTGTCCATACTTCGCAGTAGCTGCTCTTCCAGTTATCAGGTTCCGGAAAGTCGTTCTTCCTCTACTACCCCTCTGCTAGTATTCATTGCAGCTAACCAAACTTGCAGTCAGCCATCTGGTAGAAGTCTGAAGCTCCACAATGCACCAAAGAGGAGAGAAGGGTGTCTGTTTTCTTGTCTTGCTCTAAAAACTATGGAAAATAAGCATATTTCCCAAAACATTGCGAAGCTTAAAGGTCTAAAAGCTTCATGGTACTGTGTTTTATCATATTATGAACCAGAATGAAGTCATTACCTGGTTTGGCTGTTATGCTAAGCCCATGAAACTTAACAGTTCACCTATTTTCCAGAAGACTTGTCTGGCTGCTCGTGTGTACTTGGCAAAAAGTGGCTCATTTCAAAAAGAGACACCACTCTGTTAGAACAATCTCACTGATTTTGTTTTCAGAGGATAAAAAGACTAACAGCTGGATTTCCAAAGTATGTTATATGGAAAATCTTAATCCTCACCCTCGTTCCTTTTTTTTTTTCTCAAGGCAACTCAAGTTAATAGCACACATATTTTTTCTCTGGGATGGAGTCAGGATAATAGTTTCTGCTTGCTTTTTTCCTTATCCTAAGCTAGTCTGAATCCATCCTAGTCCTGTGACACATCTGAGTCTCATCTTACTGCAGGCACAAGAGAATTTTCACAACTGTTATGTTCTGCTTTTGTGTAACAAATATGAATTCCTACTCATTTGTTGTACACAATAGAGCACTGATTTTATCTCTACCTTTTCTTTCTCTTCAGGTCACACTGGTCGTTTCATCCGAGCTGTACTCTGTACCAGTCTTCTGTTTGTACTGGCTCATATCTGCTTCCAGATGGTTCTCTATACCTATCCACCTCTCAACATTGCCATCGGTGACAACTGTTCACAATGGGACACCCTAACAAGACATATAGGACTGTCCAGGTGTGTCAGCTAAGCCACATGATCATCATTCCTGATCCTCACCAATATTTTGCAATTTCCTGTCGACTTGAATGAATGAGTGAATCCTCTCTGTTGCAACCAGTGGGAGAGGATAAATACGCACACAAATTAATCTAGCATAGTGAAGGCAGAACATTATACCTAGTTTATAGAGTGGAAGCCCAAGGAAACAAGGAACTACAGTGTTATTGATCTGAAAGAACAGTAACAACATTAGCTTAGTCAGTGTAGGTACAACGGGAGAGATAGTGTTCCCCAGTAACACTGTTGTTGAGGAAATATTTGAACTTACTTAACTTTTCCACTATGTGCACGTGTGTGTTTTGTAGGCTTCCACTGGATGATCCTTGGAGTGTGTTACGCCTTCTGTGTCCTGACCTGGGCGTGTGTGTGGTTGCCTTGGTAACTGTGGTCCTCTGCAGCAGATTGGTTAGGAACAGAGAAATGTTGGCTGCTGCCAACATTACATCAGTGAGTCATTGTGGGAGTGTGATTTCCTCCCAGCAGCACCACAGCTTGCTTTCAAACACACACATACACACATATGCACACACGCACAACCACACGTACACACACGCACGCACACAAAAATAAGCTGTTTCAGCATAACTCCCAGTAAGGAAACACACACAGGATAGTCCTGGTTTAGTTGTCATTTCACGCATCATTTTACAAAGCAGGTAAGGTTTTTTTGTTAAGGTACTCATGTAACTACTGAATAAGCCTGAATCATGGTGGGTTCATGTTGAGATTGAGATGTACCAACATGAATTATGTCCCCAAATTCTACATTCCTTTCGACATGTTATGAGTTACTAAAAATGAATTAGAACTGAATATCCTGACACATATTCAAAATTGAATGTGTCAAAACACACAAAATCAAAAATATGTCACCTCCTGTTGGGTGTGCTGGGTAATGAAATGTATAAATGTGCCCATCATGGATTGCAGTTGGTAGGTGAATCTATATGCCAGATTCTATATGCCAGATTCTATGTGCAAAATTCAGTCACAGACTGATGCGTCATTGAGTACCCACAGTTGAATAGAAATAAAGCATTTCCTTATATGACCTTTAAATAAACTGATGGACTGAGTTCCATTCCAGAGCAGCTTAACAGAAAATGCTGATGGACTTGTTCTGAGTGGGATGGTGCTGTCTGATCCTCTGCACTCTATGTTGAATGAAAAACTCATCATATGTAATCTTGTACATCACACAAACCCAGCTCAAAGACGGTTATAGTATTAGAGCAGTGGAGCTGACTTGAGACCAGGTTGTTTCACAGTAAGTGATATGTGAAATGATCATAGAAGACATGGACATCTTGGCTGCCTCTGCTGACCTGTTGGCTCGAATGAACCCAGATTTTGAAAGGTTGAAGTTGACCTGGCTATTGAGCTTTTACACCTGTGAATGGAAACAGACTACATCAGTATTGTACATTCAAGTACAACCTGTAGTCTCTTCCTTGATAAAACAAAAAACAACATTGATACTGTTAATGACAAGTGAGAAAGTACATATTTTATTAGCTATCTAGTAAATCAAGAAACCATCTTGATTTTAACATCTGCTAAAAGTAAGATGACTTTAAGACATCTGCTTGCAGTTGGAAATCAGATAGCTGCCTATGAACACACCTTTTTGATTTGCTCCAGAGTAGTTACATACAAACATCACCCACAGACATACACATGCCATAGTTAGTGTGTTATTTCTGTCTCAGTAATCAGACACAGTCGCCACCTGTCACTGTAAATTAAGCAAGGTTTATTTCGAGAACACATTTAAGCAGATGAAGTTGGCCAGTGTGCTGAATTAAATAACATTAAAGTCTAATTAAAAATGGAAAGGGAAGTTTACCAATAACAGCCTCTTTTTTGTACCTTTGTTGAAAAACGTCAGTCATCACTTTGAATGTCTTATGGCAGCTAGCTCCTCAGTTGTTTGGAAGTTTTCATTGTAATGTAACAAGCAAGAGACAGACCTGTTGTCACATCTAAGAGACAAGGAAGCTGAGTGCCAGTGAATATATTGCTTGATGTACAACAAGATGGGTTCTGAACAATAAGAGCCATGGAATCTATCTTAAAATTCCAAAGAGAACCAATGAAGGACTGATGTGTTCACACTTTTTATTTGCAGTGAGCATACTTGCAGCTACATGTTGAATTAAATAAAGCAGGGTAAATCAGCCTGCTGAAGTTCTAAATATAGCCAGCTGCAATAGTCAAGTTGCAGTGTAATGAAGGTGTGAAATACTTTTTTCATATCAAAGAATGACAGAAGTGGTTTTAGTTTGTGAATGGTTTCGACTGAATCTTCTGGTTTGAACCAGTCACTGATAAGAGGATCAGTATTTATTCAGGCTGATGGACATGCAGATGCACAAATTCTCCAAAATGAATTCTTTTTATCACAGTAACTGACCTGATGATCAATAGTCATATGTTTGTTGGCTCAAGTGTTTCATGGACGTGTGGAAAGTTCTCAAAAGACTGATTGTCTTCAGTTTACTCTTTGCTCCCTTTTCCACTCAGCTAGAAAATGACACATCCAACACCACCACGGATGAAGAGGACGAGGGTGAGAATGAAGAAGACGAGGCATCCGGAGGTGAAGATGAAGAGGAGAGGTCAGCACCTGATGAAACTGATGAGGAGGTTTCAACAGCGACCAAAGCAAAGCAGCTGGCTGAGCGTCTCAAGGTCATCGTGCGCAAAGTTCTGCAGGACCTGGGGAGAATTCTGGCCATCAGTCTGCTGGCTCTGGCTGGTACGTCCCTTTGACTTCCTCTCATTTCTCTTTCACATCATAAGTCAAACACAGTCTAAGTAGTGGTCTTTTCAAGGTCTTCAATGGCAGTTCAAGCTATATATATATAAAAAGGTCTTCACATTTGATTTATAAAACATCATCTAGCTGATTAGGTCTCTCATGAAGGTAAATATTTGAGCTGCAGTGTGTTCTGAAGGAGCAGGAGGAGAAGGTTCAGAATCGGAGAAAGATCGTAGGTATAGCAGCCAAGTAGACGTAATTGATCAGTAGGTCACCCAGTGTGGATTTATGAAAAAAAAAAGTACATGTGCCCCTAAATTTAATGAAGTCAAGGGAACCAGATCACAAAGTAGAAATCAAAGTGTGCTGAACTTTGATATTCAGGGTTGAGGCAGTAAGCATTTAAACAAAGTCCCTTCTCCTCAGTCTGAAACTCTTAAGAACAAGACTGTTACAAGTGCCATTGCTGGGTTCTCCCTCTGAAAAGTACACTCATCATCATCCACCCATGATGTTATTGTGGTTTCATTTGAAAAGTTAAATGACCTCAATTGCTTTTCTACCTTAGTGCTACTCAAAGCGCTTTACAGGGTTTCCTAATTCACTCATTCACACACTGATCACCATACAAGGCACCAAATGACTGATCAGGAACAATCGGGGGTTCAGTATCTTGCTCATGGACATTTCCACATGATCACTCGGGAATTGAGGATCAAACCAGCAACTCTTCAGTTGCAGGTTGCTGAATCTTTACTCCTGAAGTTCTGAAAGGATCATAACAGGAATCAGATTATTTATCTGTGATTAGATCCTTGTTTTTTCAATTATCATGGAATACAATGTTTTAGGAGTCAGATGTTTTCATTTTAGATTGATCACTGTAACTGTCATCTCTCACAGGTGTCACGCTGCCTTCTGCTTTCTCTGCCATCTACTTCTTGCTGTTCATTGGCTTGTGCACATGGTGGGCCTGTCACCTTCCCATCAGTCACCTGGGTTTCAATGCACTCTGTGTGATGGTGGGCTTCTTCACGGCTGGTCACATGGTTTGTCTGTACCTGTACCAGAGTCTCCTTGCCCAGGCTGTGTTCCCTCCCCACAGTCTGTGGGCCAGGTAAGATCCCACCAAACTATGGATAGGAATCATAAACAGGAATATTTATTAATTCATTCACATCCATACACCACACATCTATCTATCTATCTATCTATCTATCTATCTATCTATCTATCTATCTATCTATCTATCTATCTATCTATCTATCTATCTATCTATCTATCTATCTATCTATCGATATGTATGTACATATGTGTATGTATGTATGTATGTATATATATTTTTTTCTTTATTTTTACTACTTTCTCCATTGTAGATACATACTGAAGACAGCAAATATATTAAGCGAGATACATGGAATTATCTAGCAGAGAACTAGAACTGTAAATATGTTTATATCTCAGATTCCTCAATGTTGCTTTGTTGACAGCACTGCAAACCCTTGGCCTTCTCTCAATGAGCTTCATGATGTAGTCACCTGGAATGGTTTTCACTTCACAGGTTTGCCTTGTCAGGGTTCATTTGTGGAATTTCTTGCCTTCTTAATGGGGTTGGGACCATCAGTTGTGTTGTGCAGAAGTCAGGTTGGTACACAGCTGACAGCCTATTTGACAACTGTTAGAATTCATATTATGGTAAGAACCAATCAGCTAAGTAAAGGGAAATGACAGTCCATCATTACTTTAAGAACTGAAGGTCAGTCAGTCTGGAAAATTGCAAAATCTTTGAATGTGTCCCCAAGTGCAATCCCAAAAGCCATCAAGCTCTGCAATGAAACTGGCTCACATGAGGATCCCCCCAGAAAAGGAAGCAAAAAAGACACCTCTGCTGCTGAGGATAAGTTCATCCCAGTCACCAGCCTCAGAAATAACAAGTTCACACCACCTCAGATTAGAGCCCAGATAAATGCCACACAGAGTTCTGGTAGCAGACACATCTCTACATCAACTGTTCAGAGGAGACTGCGCCAATCAGGCCTTTATGGTAGAATTACTGATAAGACACCACTACTAAGGAAAAGCAACAAGCAGAAGAGATTTGTTTGGGCCAAGAAACACAAAGAATGGACGTTAAACTGGTGGAAATCTGTGCTTTAGTCTGCTGACCAAAGCAAATTTGAGATCTTTGGTTCCACACGGAGCATCTTTTGTGTGATGCAGAAAAGGTGAACAGATGGTCTCTACATGTGTTGTTTCCACCATGAAGCATGGAGGAGGAGGTGTGATGGTGTAGGGGTGCTTTGCTGGTGACACTGTTGGGGATTTATTCAAAATTGAAGGCACACTGAACCAGCATGGCTACCAGAGCATTCTGCAACATGCCATCCCATCTGGTTTGCATTTCGTTGGACCATCATTTATTTTTCAACAGGACAATGACCCCAGACACACCTCCAGACTGTGTAAGGGCTATCTGACCAAGAAGGAGAGTGATAGAGTGCTGCACCAGATGACCTGGTCTCCACAGTCACCTGACCTGAACCCTTCTGAGGTGGTTTTGGATGAGATGGATCGCAGAGTGAAGGCAAAAGGACAAACAAATGCTCAGCATCTCTAGGAACTCCTTCAAGAGTGTTATACCATTTTCACACTGAAAGATGCATGTCAACACGGGTTTTTGGACCCACGTTTGCTCAGCATCAGGGCGCATTCAAGCTTCCAGAAGACCTTGGTCTGAACTTCTGCTGTGAGGGCTGCGTGCCTGTGTTTTTCTCTCTCGTACGTCATCGCGCTGATAACGTCACCATTACACATAAACGTGTGCCGGAACACTGAGAGGTAAACAAACGACAACATGGTCGTTGTCGAGTCGAACGTTAGCGTTGTCATTGTGTGCATTGCAATGTCGTCTCCTTTGCAAAGCATACAAACTCGGCGCAGATTGGAAAATGTCTGAGTGCTAATGCAGCGAAGGAGGATGGAGTTTTTGGCTAGTCTGGAAGGGAGCCGAAGAAGCTCCAAGTGAAACCTGACAGGCGGCACAGTGACAAAATCAGGATGCGACAGGAAGGTCGTGTAAAACCTGAGACAACACGGGTTGCCTTTTTCACACTGCTGACGAGCCGAGCTGAGCAGCTAAACACCAGGGTGGCTTGGTGAGTCGGTTGACGTGGGTCGAAATGCCGAGTCGTCCCTTTCAGAGTGCCCAAAAACTCAAGTTGATCCGCGTTTTTGGTGCAGTGTGAAAGGGGCTTTAGAAAAACCATTTCAGGTGACTACCTCATGAAACTCATCAAGAGAATGCCAAGAGTGTGCAGAGCAGTTATCAAAGCAAAGAGTGGCTAATTTGAAGAATCTAAAATAAAAGATATATTTTGAGTTATTTCACACTTTTTTGTATACTACATAATTCCATATGAGATCCAGTACTATACATTTGTAACTTGAGCGTTGATAATAAGAAATCTGGAATATCCTCTGAGACCTTTATATCTACGAGGTCACTAAAATTAATTTAATGCCTCAGTTCATTCAGTGTTGACGTTTCTGTTTTTAGATATGTATACATTTGCAGTACAGAGCAAAAATAACAATGTGTATCAGTACATAATGGACATTCGATGAACTGCGTGTGCATGAAATTTGCTTACTATCGATTTGGATCAGATTAACTGATGTGGTTACAACTTTACTTCAGTCTGACTGTTTTGGTCTAGATACACCCAGCAGTTCCCCATGAGCAAGCCCATCTTGTGAGTAAACCGAGCAAATACACCTAGATCTGATCCTCTCAGGAAACGTCTGTTCTCTGTTAGTACTGTGTGAAAAAGAATCGGACAGAAATAGAAGGAGAGTGAATGTGTGAAATGAGTGACAGAAAAGAAAACAGGAAAGTGAGCCTGTGATTTTGAACTGAGGAATGTGGATAGTATGATCTGTGGTACGTGTGGAATGATTGGCTAGCAGCTAGCAACTGATGCTTTGTCAGCTCCCCTCTCCCTGTCAGGAAAATTGTAATAAGACAAGCAAGCAGGGCAGCATTCCAAGTTGAAGAATGACCTCATCATCAGCTCTCAGTATCAGTTTTTATGTTTACCTAACCAATGTACATATTGTGTGTGTGTGTGTATGTGTATGTGTGTGTGTGTGTGTGTGTGTGTGTGTGTGTGTGTGTGTGGCTCTGTGAGATGGACGACAGACAGAAACTCAGTGCTTGATGGACCAGCTCCTAATGCCTGTATAATTGAAACACATATATTCGTTTGTCTCTGCTCGGTTTTCAGAAAATTTGATTAAATTGTGCGCTACATTTTGATTAAAACTCAACAATCACCTGATGAGCAATTTCCATGTTGTGGAAAATGGCTCCAGAAACAACTTGAACATATTAAAGCGCAGAGAAGACCTGAATGTTTCAAATGTGATGTCACTCAAGCTTTTCAATCATGAGACAGTTGACAAATAACAACAGGAAAGACAACAAATTAGTGTCAAAACATAACAAATGCAGATGCTTCCACACAGAACAGATGGGCAACTGAATGGTTTGGAATCACGATTTAAAAATATAACTGAACACTGATGTGAGAGCTAGCCTTCTTTCCACCTCCAGCAAAACACCAAACAACAGGCTCTCGAGCGGACAGGTGGAGTTCATCTTTCCAGTGGACTTCCATAGATGTGTGGAATCTCTCTGCTTGTTCTAGTGGATCTTGGTGGCCCAACCCCTGACTATCGCCACCAAAAGAAGAAATCAACAATGACCGCCTACCAGAAAGAAATTTCCCATTCACGTTTTAGCAAAATCAGTTTTGGATTGTGGGGAGTGTAATATTATTTTCTGTGAGATGACGAACAGAATTTTTTTTTCTGAGGTTAATTTCATAGTCACCTCTCCATTGACGTTTCAGCAAAATCAGTTTTGGATAATTGTCTGAGATCAGGAATAAAACTTGTTTTTCTGTGTATTTGTTTTTGTATAATACCTTGTTATTTATGAGTTATTGAAACTAGATGCTCAAATCTGCGTATAACTTTTGAACTTTACCAAACTGATTTTATTCCTATCAATGAGAAAATCACTAATATACAAAAATATATGTGAATTGGGAAATCCTTTGGGTGAGTTAAGAACATCTGTGCGTACAGGTGGCGCTTACATGGAGCTCGATGACTGTGTAGTATCAGAGTCATCGCTGAGATTGATCTCAGTTGTCTGTAACTTTCCTGTTTTTGTTGATTCTGACTGCTCTCTCTCTGTGGTGTTTTAGGCTACAGCAGTCATCTGTTTTTCAGATAGAAGGCTCAAGCAAGCCCGTGTTGTCCACCTGCTTAGACACAGCTGACAACCTTGTTTGTGAATATTCACCAGCTGAAGAGTCAGATGTTTCCCTCAGGGTTGAATACTTTGTCTAATTCATCCAGTCAGCATGTTGCCTTGTATAAATACTGACCACAGAACTTTTCAGGCACACAAGCTGCCTCTTGCTGGTGAACTATTGGCATTATGAGCTTTAAATGATTTGGTTTGGAGCTGATCAGGGGTCTTGCTTGGTGATTCTACATTTGAGTGATGGCATGGAAGGAGAGAGGTAAACTGATACATTTTTGACTCCTACATTTATGCTGTCAACTTGACCTTTGAAATCAATATTTTGTCTTAAATATTGAGATGGGGGCCCAGCTCCCATTAAACATGGAAAACATTTTTTTTGCTTAAAAATTAACTAGCTTATTCTAAAACTGGCTTCAATAAAAGGTCACAGAAACAAACATTTCCTCAAGATTTGACACACTTAAAATTTTCTCAAAAATGTTTTCTGACTGGGACACCTTGGCATCATGGAACAACACTGAAATGTTGTTGCCTGTCATTTATCCACCTTTCAAATAATTCCACCTGATCCTTATGTTCCACGTACCTCTGGTCAGAAAAACTATAATTTTCCTCATGGCATGAAACAACCAAGTCCCTCAAACCACTAACTCCCCCTCTCCTCCTTCTGTCTCTGTTTCTGTCTAGACTCTTTGGTCTGAAGGACATCATCATACCAGGAAACTGCTCTGCTCCATATGACCTCAAATTGAATGTTGATCATGACTGGCCAGTTTATGTTAACCCAGGAATACTGTTCCTCCTTTACATTACCATGACAACAGTTCTCAAGACAGGAGGTCATGGGACACCTAAACAGGTATTGCAGTCTGTATTTTGTGAATATTTTTGCCCAACATAGACAAAAAAAATGAATGGAAAATGAGGATAGAAAATGCTTGGTTACAATCTCCCCTCACAGCTAATCAAAGCAGATCAACTGCAGTCAGGGCTTAATGGTATCACAATGAACATTATGAACTCAGTACATCACACATGTGTTTCCTCACCTTTTTCTGGAAGGGTTCACATGAGAGGGGTAGAGCTAGCACAAGATGACAAGAGGAGGCCTTTAATCCTTCATAAATATGAGGAGTAAAAATCCATAACACAGACTATATGTAACGCAGTTTTTACAGACAAAGCAGGAAGGAGAGCAAACAACAACTAGCCAACCAATACATTAATTAACAGACTTTTAATATCACTGTTCATTGGCACGAGTAGTTCTGATGATAATCACCTTCGATTGACATTAAATGAATGGGTGGCATTGGTGATGGTATATTTGATATCAGTGAGAGAACTTTTCTGGCACCTCCTGCTTAAAACCCTAATTGTGAATGGTCATCAGATGGTGCTTGTATATGTTTTTACATCATATTTTGCTCATACAATGCTCCTGAGCAGATAAGGTCTGTTGCACGTGCGACTGCAGTGAATAATTCTGCTGAAAAGTCAACCACCTTTAAAGTACTGAAAATCATTTGTTGAGCCTGAAATTATCTGGTGGACAAACAATGGCAACAACAATAATGAGCTCCAATGATGTTTAATAACAATAAATACATGATAGATGTCAGGTTATTATGCCACCACTTTCCATCATTCAAGGACACATTTTGTCTCTTGCTGCCCTGTCCTTTTGTGACTAATTTGGTATTTTCTCATAGAAATAATGGATATATATCATGGTGCCAACTGAAAAAGAGCAACCAGCAAGAAATGCTTTTACATAATGATTAAATCATCATTTGTTTGATCATAGATGGTCATTTGGTATTTTTCTCAGGTGTTCTATTTGTGTTGTCAGATTGAGGAGGAGGAGCAGGAGCAACATGAGAAGAGGGAGGAGTCAAAAGAGGAGACGGTGGAGTTAAGGTCATGGAATCAGAAGGACAGCTATGACGATGACACACAGGTAAAAACTTTGAGTGCTAAAGCTGTGTAAATTTTAAATTTTGTTTTGAAGAAGGTCAAAGGAAACTGTAGGAATCACTCTTTTTATTTTGTCTTGTCAGCAACAGCAAAATAAAATTTAAAAAAAATCTTTTTGAGTGAGTAAACCTGATGATTGTAATCCTGCTTCTATTTCACCGCAAACTTGTACTACTCCAGTTTTGGTGCCTACAATAAATATGGGTCTTCTTTGAACCCCCCCCCCCCCCCTCTTAGTTAGTATTGATTCCCAAATTTCTTCATATAATTAATGTCAAATGAACCAAAACAATGAGATCATGTCTGATTTATTTTTTGTTTCTAAATAAAACCATGTACTGTATATATGTATAATTCAAAAAGCCTTTGTGTTGATTTAAAGCTGATGCTCCTGTCTGTGGGACCAGAAGGGAGTAGAAGAGGAACCATGGGAGAGAGTCAGCCAGATCTGGGTATGTGACATTTCTTGTTTTTGAATCATATATTTAAATTACAATATATGCATTTTCCGAGAAAATATTGAATATAAAATAAGAATTGTGACAGGGGAAAACCCTGATTGTTTATCAGCAAATAGTCTGTGGTATGTGGTCTGTGCCTGGCAGGAGTTAGCAGTACCCCCTGTGCCGAACAGAGTGAGAGTCCATTTTTCCTGTTGGGAAAGGTGGTGATGCAGCAGAGCTATGTCTGTGCTCTTATAGCTATGATGGTAATAGTACTATTACTACTACTACTAACAATGATAATGATGGTGGTGATAATATAAAGTGACCTATGACCTTCACATTATCTACTAACACAGCTGAACTTGATGAGTGATGATCACAGTCGCATCCTTGAAGCTAAAGTCACATAATAGCATCAGCTTACAAATCAGCAAGTCTTCAGTTGGTTCTGTTGTCATGTGTGTTCTTGTGTTGCTCAGGTTTGGAGCATCACATACCACAGCTGGCTGACTTTTGTTCTACTGCTGTGGGCTTGTCTCATCTGGATCTTGCGGGCTAGGTACTGTAGCACCTGTTTGTCACTAGCTGTGATCCACCTTAAAATGATATTTCCTGTGTCCATGATTGGTGAATTAATATTACTATATTGTAACATTTGTGAACAGGATTTCAGCACTTTGTGACAGAAGCCACTTGGTGACTGAAAGTGTGTTATTTCAGGGTTTAGACTTGTGTATTCTGTTTGTTGTGTCCCTCGGCAGACGCCATGCCGCCACACTGTGCTCTCCCTTCATCCTGCTCTACGGCCTTGCGCTGTGTTGTCTGCAGTATGTCTGGGCCATGGAGCTGCAGCCAGAACTGCCCACCACTGTGGGAACCATGAGCCTCAGACAGCTGGGGCTGGATAAAGCCCCGTACCCCTGTCTAAGACTGGGAGCTATGGTAAGACACAATGATAGATGCAACAATATTGTTACTCAGAATGAGATCATGTATGATACTGATCACAATGTTGGAAGCTGGTCAAGTTTGTCAGTTAAACAGACAAGGGTTGGGAAAAGAAGGAAAAAGAACCCAAATACAAGCAGAAATTATTTTAAATATTCTTAAATAAAGAACACAAATCAAGGCTTATTTAGGACAACAGTAAGTCCATCAGTCCCTTCCGCTTTCTCTCTCTCTTTCTCTCTGTCCCTCTCTTTCCTTCTGCATATCTGTCTTTGTCTCTGCCCCGCTCTCCTGCTCTCTTTCCTCCCAACCGATCAAAGCAGAAGGCCGCACCCACCCTGGATCTGCTCGACGTTCCTACCTGTTAAAAGGAAGGTTTTCATTGCCGCTGTTGCAGGATGTGCTTGCTCATGGAGAATTGTTGGGTGTAAATTCACCGAGGGAGTGTGGTACTTGACCTGCTCTACCTGTAAAGTGTCATGAGATAACTTGTTGTGATTTGGTGCTATACAAATTAAACTGACTTGACTTGACTTGACTAGTAAGTCCTAAACAATAAGTCCAATCTAAAAATCTAAGCTGAAATTTCAGATGAGGAAATCAATGTCTGATAACGCAAACAAAGAAAGTTCTCAGAAGCTCACAGGGTCAGCGGCAGGAACATGAATGGGACAGCATCTGAAGACATAGTGACCAGGAGTACAGAAAGACACTGGGAAAAAACAGGGAGACAAGGAACTGAATACAGGAGAGCCAATTGGAGACAGGGGAACAGAGAATTAGGGAAAACACTGAGGAGGGGGAAAGTTGGTGGACATTGGTGGTCAGATAAATAGCGGATCAGTGTTGTGTGCAGGACTCACAGTTAGCTTGGGGACCAAAGGTACCTCCAGGCTATTGGCTGAAAGATAAAGCAGACAGATTGTGAAGACTGGTACTTGGTGCCTGAGGCTGATGATCTGGGGACCATTTGGCTGGGCCTCAGTGACAAAGGCCAATGCCAGATTACTAGGGGCTCATTGTTCCTGATGCCGAATTGTAAACTAGGCCTTGAAAAGACTAGGTGGGTGCCCACAAAACTGGACTGGTTAACTGCATAACTTGAGACCGGATAGGTTAGGAAAGACTTGACCCTGTCAGCTCAGTGCAGAGAGGTTGGAAAGATTGAGTACAAGAGCTAGTATACAGGTGATGAGGCTGAAGACTGGAAGCTGGAGTCAGCCAAGTGGAGGGCAAGCCACTGGAGGAACTAGCTTGGGCCGAGGCACCAAAAAACAGGCAGGCAGAATGGAAAAGAAGACAGGATAGGCTACTGTCCTTGGCCAGTGCAATTATCAATTTCAGCATCCATGGATTTAATGATCAATTTGAGGTCCTCCTTCTAATGGTCCAAATTCTATACCAGAGACCAGTGAGTCAACCCACATTTTGTGAATCTCCTCACCTATAAGGACCTCCTCAGGATATGTTGAGCAGTGTTCCTGCCAGAAAATTTGGCAACCCCTGCTGTCAAATGTCTGTTTTTGGAACAAGAGCTGGTCAGGTGTCACAAAAAATAGACAGACAAATAAAAACAGTTGTGACTTGAAATGTCTTTAAGAGGGAAAAAATTAGCAAACTATATCCAATATTTTGAAGGACTCATGTCTATGATAACATTTCGTGGTTGGAGTGGTTGGAGGACCCTAGTGGTCTGATTAAAGATTGCAAGCGCTGTTAGTTTTGTGGGGGGGCAGATTACACTAGGTAATAAAATTTATCCTTCTTTGTGGAGGAACGTATTGAAAGTGGAACGGCAACTTTTCATCCGCAGTTTTTACTGAAATGTCACATCTTGTTCATGAAACATAATTTTCATGCTTGGGAGGAACTGTACTAAGGAAAGTAAAAGGTCTTGGAAATTAAGCTGATTTGTTTTTAATTGTTGTTTTATTTCTATATTTACTTGACTGTCTCCAATCTCACATGGATTTAAAGTGTGGACTTCTGTTTAATTGGAAAAAGATGGATTCTCCTGAATTCAGTACGTGTTGCTAGAAGAACTCTTAAAAAAACTGGATACTTGCTGTTTTCTGTGATTCTTAGTTAACAGTTTATGATCTGCAAAATAATCACAAAGTTTCAAACAAGTACGTTCTGTGGAAGGCTGGAAACTTCAGACAGTTGAAGGATTTAAGTTGTATTTAATAGATTAAGTGTTTCGTTATTTTTTTATGAAAAAATGGTGTTAAGTGACCTTAACCCTTGAGCAACAATGAAGACAACAAATCTCATGGCAGGAATGTAAGAAGTTATTACCCCTCAGGGTAGTGTTCAGCGGGTCTAATAGATGGTCTGTTGATGTGTTCTCTCTTTTTCCAGCTTCTGTTCACTTTAACGTTCTGGTTGTTGGTACGTCAGTCAGTGAAGGAAAACTTCAGCAGGAGGAGGAAAATCGCCACACCACTGCAAGAAGTTACTACAACAGGTTAAATTTCTATATTGTTAAAATTCTATGTTAACTCTCAGGTTCTGACCTTTTATCCTTGTGGGGATATTGATTGACGATCACAACCAAATTTCTAACTCCAAATGTTAGCCAAAAGTAGACCTAAATCTTTCTTCTTACCTTAACATGGAAATGATAAGGTTTGTTCTTGTTTTCTGACTGGGTCTGATGTGTTTTAACCACCAAACTGGTCAGCTGTTTCTATTCCTATCGTCTAGAGCTGTGTTTTATAACAGCTTTACTATAGATGTCATGATTGTTTCTCAGTTTTTCATGTTAAGAAAAGTAAATTAATTTTTTACTCTAACTACATGTTTAAGTATTATTCTAAGTACTGACTTCCTAGCCAGTACGACTGAAGAAAAGAAAGCCTTGTTGCAATTTTTAATTCTCACAAAAAACTCTGGAAATAAAAAACCTTAAACCCAACCTTTTCATGTGTAACTTTAACATAACTTCAATTCACACTTTAACCCTACCCTTAATCAAAACCTCCAGAAGACACATTTTGCCACATTAGGATAGTCTTTGGTTTCCATGAGGACAAACCTCAGAAAGCAAAATTAGTTGAAAGTTACATCCTTACTGTTGAATTTTACAAATATGTTTTTTCCAAACTGCAAAAAGCACAAAACAAATTTCACTTACACCCATGGAATTTAGGTGGAAATTACTGTGTAATTGTGATATGTACCACCTCTGGCAGATAGCTTCAACATTATTTAGACTTTTTTTTCTTATTTATTTAGAATTTTCCTTTAATTTGTCATATTTCTGTTCCACTGATGGCTTTCTACCTTCTTGATGAGGTTCTTTTCTATTGTGTCTCTCCTTGTCCTCTCTCTCTAACCTATTATCCTCTCCAGGGGCAGGGGCTAGTAATGAATCTGTCCTTAAGGTTCTGGGAGGCATGGTGATGAGCTGTTACGCTAAATACTGGATATATGTGTGTGGAGGGATGTTCATCATGGTGTCCTTTGCGGGAAAACTTGTTGGATACAAGATTGTCTACATGCTGTTGTTCCTGCTCTGCCTCTGTCTCTATCAGGTATGAACACTGATTCTATCTTCACAAACACTGAAACATGGAACAGAAACCAGTCAAACACTTTGGGCCCTGGGTGTCACTGATATGCCTACTGAATTGTAGGAGTAACTGGGAAGAATGATTCACCATAACTGAAAATTTTTTTATGCACATGATAGAGTTATGGTGTTCACTTAAATCTGAACCTGGTTACACAAAATTGAAAGCAGAGCTGCTGACGTTGACACTCAATCATCCACAAACCCCCGGTCAAAGTGACTTTGATAATGACCCTCAGGGTAAGGCTGTGTTAATAAACCTTTCACAAGCATTTAAACACGAGAAATCTGATTCAAAATCATTGATCAGACCCTCTAAAATATCAGTTAAGATACAATCATAAAAGTCTTATATAAAAGGCTGTTGTTTCTTCCAAATGTGTATTTATTTGTTGTTTTTTTCTGATAAAAGTGCTGACTTTTGTTAGCATTTTGACATTGCTTTGCTGATTCATTTAAACTGAAGACGAAAGAAATTATCTGAGAAATGTCAAGAAATCAGTAAGACAAAGTTATAGAATAAAAACAGAAAATGCAAAAAAAAAAATTGCAATACCGTTTCTCTAAAATGAAGAAAACACTATTTCTAACTTGTATGTTTGCAAGTTCAGATCAGTGTTATGTTGACAGATTATGTGCATTAACATGCTTATGAGAGGCTCCTGAATGCAGCACTCTGAACTGAAATAATTTAAAGTGAAATTAAACAGTTCTTCATGTCCCTGATGACCCCTTGGAAGACACTGCACTAGTTACTCTTCTCTCACTGTTGCTCTTAGTTTTGGTGTGATTTTTAAGCTGTTTTTTCCCCTTTGTATCATTTGGCCATAGAAGCCTCCTCTAAATGTTGTAGTTATATGTATACCCACTTATAATACAACTGAAATATACCTCCTGTAATCTAATGAGGGGTTTTCATATTTCTAAGGTGTGCTATTCTCTGTGGCGGCGTTTGTTGAAGTTGTTCTGGTGGCTGGTTGTGGCCTACACCATGCTGGTGCTGATCTCCATCTACACGTACCAGTTTGAGGACTTCCCTGAATACTGGAGAAACTTCACTGGTTTCACAGAGGAACAGTATGTTCTCATACATCTCTCCAGTGTTTCCCTCTCTACCTTTTTTATATTTTTCTCTTGACACTTGTTATGCCTCTGTGCTTGCTGAAAGATATAATTTATTGGGTTCTCCATCCATCCAGTTTACACAAAATAGAAAAATGTTCACAAACACTTTATCTGTTTAAGTAGAAACACATGATGTATGAATATTAATGTGAATTGACAATTCTTGTCCATCAGAGGTGAAATTATACATAGTCCATTTGTCATGGTTTGCTATCTGTCAGCATCCTCACAGCTCCCCTCACAGCCCAGACTTCTTTCAAAGTCGCATTCTCCTGGATTCCTCCAGCCAGCCAAGCCTTTGAAACCCTGAAGTCTCATTTTACCACTGCCCCTTTTCTCCAGTTGCCTGACCCTGAGTGACAGTTTGTTGCGGAGGTGGATGCCTCTGACATAGGAGTGGGAGCAGTGTTGTCTCAATGTTCTGCATCTGACCAGAAGTTGCACCTGTGTGCATTTTTCTTTCACTGTCTGACCCCCCACAGAACAAAACTTTGACATCAGAAACCAAGAATTGCTGGCAGTCAAACATGCCTTGGAGGAATGTCGGCATTGGCTAGAGGGCAAAAAAGTTCATTTTCTTGATTTGACGGCTCACAAGAACTTGGAATACATTTGCACTGCCAAGCGTTTGAACTCATACCAAGCATGTTGGTCTTTCTTCTTTGCAAGGTTCAATTTTTCTCTATCCTACCATCCAGGCTCCTGCAATGTTAAGCCTGATGTTTTGTCATGCCAGTTTGTTAAGGACAGTTCGCCTGTGGAGTCTGCACCCCTTTTGCCTCCCTCCTGCCTAGTTAGGGACATTGAGGAAAAGGTACAAGCTGCCTCTGTTTATCTGTTTACCAGACCAGTACATGCCCACCTGATCAATTGTTTGTACCTGCTTTGCTAAGATCAGAAGTGTTACAATGGTCACAGTCCTCCAAACTCTCTTGTCATCCTGGGTACACATACCAAGGTGTTTTTGCAATGACGGTTTTGGTGGCCCACCATGGATGAAGATTTGCATGAGTTTGTCAAAGCCTGCTCCACTTGCAACCAACACAAACCATCTCATCTAGCTCTTGCTGGCCATTTTCATTCACTTCTCATACCCAATCATCCATGGTTGCACATATTCCTCGATTTTGTCACTGGCCTTCCCCCCTCGGCAGGTAACACCATCATCCTCACCATAGTTGACAGGTTTAGCAAGATGGCATGCATTCCACTCCAAAAACTCCTTTCCTCTAAAGAGACGGCCGAACTTATTCTCTTGCATGTTGTCTGTCTTCATGGCATCCCAGCTGACGTTAGTCTGATTGAGGTCCCCATTTCACATCCATAGTCTGGCGGGAGTTCTGCAAATTGTTGGGGGCCTCTGTTAGCCTGTCCTCTGGCTTTCAACCCCAGTCTAACAGTCAGAGTGAAAGAAAGAACCAAGAAATGGAAACCACCCTTCGCTGCCTTGTGTCATCCAATCTCTCTTCCTGGTTCCAACAACTGGTTTGGGTAGAATATGCCCACAACACTCTTGTCAGTTCAGCCACAGATCTCTTCCCCTTCAATGCGCCTGTGGGTATCATCCCTCTCTGTTCCCTGCCCTCGTAAAGGAGGTTTCCTGCCCCTCAGTTCAAGCCCTCATTCAGCGCTGCCAACACACCTGGACGCAAGCCCGCAATTCCATTCAACGCTCCGCTGACCGTTATGCATCATTCACAATACTGACGGTTTGGCTATCCATTAAAGACCTGCCTCTCCTTGTCAGTCCAATAAGGTGGCACCCAGGCTTGTAGGTCGATTTCCCATCCAGACGATGATCAATCCTGTTGCAGTGAGACTCAGGATCCCTCAGTCTATGCATATTCATCTCACATTCCATGTCTCTAGGATCAAACCTGCTCCTGAAGTCCCTTGGTGTGCCCTCTCCTCAACCAACATCTTGTGTGTTGCATTTGGGTCCCTATTACTCTGCGTTTCACCATTGGTGTCCATCAATGTCCATCAGAAATGTTATGGACTTGGTGGTGGAAGTCAAGTATCAAAACAAGCCATAACCTGGAGTGTGTATTGATGGATGTAAAGAGGCTTAGTGGGAGGAAAAACTGAATGATTTACAAGATGAGTGTTAAGAGAGTGGGGGGGGGGGTTTAGCTTAACATTATCATCTTCCCAGACCTCTGACAAACAAGTCAGGGCAGTCACTCATTGACTCCAAGAGCAGCGAGTCCAGTCTCAGTACTCACTTCAGTTTAAAGGCTGGTGTGAAATCAAGACTGCTGCATCAAAGTTTGAGTCTTGTCAGGTGAGCATACACATTGGCATCTCACTGACTTAAAGTTTAGCACACCTGAACCTCGTCAGCCTTTAAGGCTACATCAGCCAAGCACTCATGGACTTCCTGGTAATACCCATCTTACCAAAACAGCTTAACTACACACACCAGGAGGATGTTGTCTCTGTTTTTTGTGGATGATGTGGTCCTCTTAGCTCCATCAGGCCACGACCTCCAGCTCTTGCTGGGAAGTTCGTAGCCAAATGTGAAGTGGCTGGGATGAGAATCAGCACCTCCAAGTCTAAGGCCATGGTCCTTAGCCGGAAGAGGATGCACTGCCTCAGGTGGAGGAGTTTAAGTATCTCAGGGTCTTGTTCACGAGTGAGGGTAGGATGGCACCAAAAAGGTCCAATGTGGAGCAAATCTGAAAGATAAAGTTCTTGATTTACCAGTCAAACTATGTTCCAACCCTCACCTACAGTCATGAGCTTTGGGTAATGACCAAAAGAATGAGATTGCGAATGAAATCGGCTGAAAAGAGTTTCTTCCGCAGGGTGGCTGGGCTTAGCCTTAGAAATAACGTGAGAAGCTCAGACATCTGGGAATGGCTCAGAGTAGAGCCCCTGCTCCTCCATGTGGAAAGGAGTCAGTTGAGGTGGTTCAGTCATCTGGTGATCAATCTATGTTCCAACCCTCACCTGTGGTCATGAGCTTTGGGTAATGAACGAAAGAACAAGATCCCGAATACAAGCGGCCGAAATGAGTTTGCTCCGCAGGGTGGCTGGGCTCTCCCTTAGAGATAGGGTGAGAAGCTCAGTCGTTCGGGAGGTGCTCAGAGTAGAGCTGCTGCTCTTCAATGTCGAGAGGAATTAGTTGAGGTGGTTCGGGTATCTGATGAGGATGCCTCCTGGAAACCGCCCTCGGGAAGTGTTCAAGGCATGCCCAACCAGGAGGAGGCCTCGAGGCCGACCCAGGACACGTTGGAGGGATTATATCTCTTGCCTGGCCTGGTGAAGAGAAGAAGAGCTGGTGGACATGGCTGGGGAGAGGACAGTCTGAGCTTCCTTGCTGAGGCTGCTGCCCCTGCGATTTGGACCAATCAGATAAGCGGAGGACGACGACAACAACAGTGATGACGACAACAACGGCTTAACCACGCTCCTTACCTATCAATAAAAACCAGTCCAGAAAACTAATTTCATTAGTGAAATGAAAACCAGAAACAAAAGATGAATAATAGTCTCACTAGCACTCCCATCAAACATGTTGTGATGATGGTTGAATCATTAAAACTTTATGTAGAACCTTATCAGTTGCTTGTTTGGCAGGGTATATTGACAGCAGACCTCAGATCTGCTAGTACCGCATATACAACATTGGGCCTTTCCCTTCAGAGCCTAATTCAGCTGCCACCTCAGAATCACACACAGGTCTTGCTCTGGATGACAGAGATCTGGTTTCAATAAAAATTACAAGACATTAAAATAGCAGGTGTAAATTCAAAGATGAGATTATCTCATTTAGTGTCTGGATATAGATGACAGTTAATAGCAAGTTAGCAAGTGTAAATGGGGTTATTCTCCTAAATGGGTTACCTCTGGAATGCCACGAGATAGTGTTACATCTGCCATGAAGTTCCACCTAGACAGAAAGATGTACCGTTTCCATTTTGGTGGCCTCAAATGCCTTTTTGACCACAAAACACATTTTTTTGTCATAACTAAATCATTCAAATACTGGTTATGACACAGTTTCACACAAATAACAGGATCATGAGGAGGATGAATTAACATTTCATATCAAAAAAGTGCCCAAGGTCAGTCAATTTTTTTTTTTTTAGCAAAAATACTTCTCGTTAGTGTCTACCACTGTAACTACCAAACCTATTTTACACATTACAGCTCTGTGATAATGATGCCAGCTTCCCTCCTTGACTCTGTGGTGATTGCATAGATCATCTGCGCTGCCAGTTGAAGGTGTATTTGTGTGAATCACCCAAGGTTTTAGAAGTTGTAGCTTCATTATAGCAACCTTCACATCTGAACCTCAACAGCTAGAACTGTGTTCTACCAGGTTCAGCTTCACAGGTCAAAGCTTAAGGATCCTTGGGTAGAACGGTACTTTGTCCCTTCTGATGAGGCCTTCAGTGTTTTCTTAAATTGATTTGAGCCTCATGGGACTTTTATACTTCCTGGGATAACAGATGGTGGCCTACCTTATGTCTGCTTCTGCTTGGGGGTTTTCCTTTCAGAAGTTTTTCTTGCCACTGTTATCAAATTCTTTTGGGGACTGATGGCTCTCTGTGAATGTAATCAGAGTGAAGTTGTGCGAAAATTACAAGTAATAAAGATTCTAGGTGGTGGACAGAAGAGCACATTAAAATAGAAAAAGAGTCCACACACTGGATACTTCTCCCATCGAGAGTTTAAACTGGTTACCAGTTTATTGTGGTAGTAACACAATAAATTTCCATTGGAGTTCTACTCTGTGTGCATTTTTCTATCATAGAAATTCAGATAACCAAATAACCTGTGCAATGATTTGGTTTAAAGTACAATTAAAGTGAATAATGAGATGAACCTGAGTGTGTATAAAACCTAGTCGTCCACATTCTCACAAATACAAGTCCACTGTTTTCAGTGTGGTCATTGCACAACATTTAATTGATAAGAAGGCAGTGTAATCATGTTCCACTGTCATCCTCAGGCTGGCAGCGATCGGTTTGGAGACATTTGCCTTGTCAGAGCTCTTCTCAAGTATTCTGATTCCTGGCTTCTTCCTGTTGGCCTGTATTCTGCAGCTGCACTACTTCCACAAACCCTTCATGAGAATCACCGACCTAGAACATGTAACGCCTATCCACAGGTAACTCCATTAGCAACAATGGAAGAATGACTTAAACCTTCATAAATCTGAATAGAGTTTGTCAGTACAGATGAAATGTACCTGTATTTGTGGGAGGGAAGTTGATCATGCAAATGTCATTATCACAATGATGTTACATGATAAAACCTCTAAATTAACAAAGCACCTTTAGTCAATAAATATTCTGTAATTTCAATGTAATTATGTCAAACAATGTATTAAGACCAGCACTTGCACCCTTTATGAGAAAATCACTCATTGATGTGAAAGAGAAACACTTTTTAGTGGAGAGGGACTTTAAATCAATCAAGTCAAGTCAGTTTCATTTGTATAGCACCAAATCACAACAAAAGTTATCTCATGAAACTTTAAAGTAGAGTAGGTCTTGTACCACATTCCTTTGATGAATTTACACCCAACAATTCTCCATGAGCAAGCACATCCTGCAACAGCTGGGACAAAAACCTTCCTTTTAACAGGCAGGAACGGCGAGCAGATCCAGGCTCAATGGGTGCGGCCTTCTGCTTTGACCGGTTGGGGGAAAAGAGAGCAGGAGTGCGGGGCAGAGACAAAGACAGATAATTGAGAAAGACAGATATACAGAAGGAGAGAGAGGGGCAGAGATAAAGATGGACAGAAATGGAAAGAGACTGATGGAATGACGGGGACGTGAGCAGGTGTTGCTATGGGTGGCAGCTTGAGCCCCTTCAGCTCTGTAGCCTCCTCCAGCAGCGCCTGGGATCTAGGATGAGGGGAGCCTGAAGGCTCCTGAGAAGAAGATGAGTTAGTAACACATATGAGTATGGCCAGGGATTTTAAATTTTTCTATACTTTAAAAATTGCCACAATGTGTTTTGGTTCTGTATCAATAATAGTAATGATAATAAAAACTTAGATTTATGTAGCACCTTTCAAGAAACCCAAGGGGTTTACGAGGTTAAAAAAAAGCTAAAAAGATAGCAGATAATTCATGTGTGTGCTGGAGTCAATTTGAAATTATTATATGAAATTTCCAACCAAGTGCAATATTTCTATAAAAAAAGAATAAATTCAACATCTGTGTGGAATCGATGCTTTAAGTTGCAGCCTGTTATGACTACTACCTCCAGGAAGAAGAACTGTGAGAAAACAGAACAGATGGGATCCAGTAATGCAGCGATGAACTTTGAAGAGGAAGACCTGGTTACAAATACAGATGATGAATCTGAGGATGAAGGTACCATAAAGGGTTTATGTGTGTTGAAAACAAAAATGCGCCATCATGTTACCAAAAAATAGTGTTGCTTTTTCTCTCACGACTGACTGTATAGTGAGCTTCCATGTTGTAGTGTTGTATATATGTCTAGTGAGAAATGATTATACCTGATATAGTTGTCTCAATGTATTCCTCAGTGCTGTGGGATGGGTAGTGTGCAGCCAATGGTTAAACCAAGTAAGATACACTGATTGGCAGAACAATCAACTTCAATATGGGTCAGGTTGGCTTGGTGGCGATATTTTTATTCATGTCACTAAAATTGGACAAATTTTACACTACAGCTCCTGTAGGATCCTCAAGACTGATGGTTCATGAACCTTGATTTCAGTGTCTTGCTCACAGTCAAACCATAAAAATCACATAGAAAAACAAAACGACCCATAATATTGCACATTGTCATGTTGAATAACCATAGACCTGAATACATCGTCCTCGTCCTCGTCCTCGTCGTCCTCCTCTTATCTGGTTCGAGTCACAGGGACAGAAGCCTCAGCAAGGACACCCAGACTGCCCTCTCCCCAGCCACTCCCACCAACTCCTCTGGAGGAATCATGAGATGCTCCCATGCCAGCTGAGAGGCATAGTCCCTCCAGCATGTCCCTGGTGTGCTCCAAGGCCTCCTCCCGGTAGGACATGCCTGAAAAACCTCTTGAGAGAGGCGTCCAGGAGGCATCCTCACCAGATGACTGAACCACCTCAACTGACTCCTTTCCACATGGAGGAGCAGGGGCTCTACTCTGAGCCATTCCCAGATGTCTGAGCTTCTCACCCTATTTCTATTTCTCTCGCTCTTTTCCGGCTGAGGACAATCGCCTCAGACTTGGAGATGCTGATTCTCACCCCAGCTGATTCACACTCAGCTGCAAACTGCCCCAGCAGGAGCTGGAGGTCGTTGTTTGATGGTGCTAAGAGGACCACATCATCCGCAAAAAGCAGAGACAACATCCTCCCGTCGGTTATGAACAGAACCAGTGACAAAGGGCTGCCTTGGCGAAGTCCAACCCTAACTGGGAACAAGTCTGCCATCCATACCATACTCCCTGAATAACCCCCCACAGGATGCTCCTGGGAACACAATCATAAGCCTTCTCCAAATCCACAAAGCACATGTGGACTGGTTGGGCAAACTTCCATGCCCCCTCCAGTACTCTAGCGAGGGTAAAGAGCTGATACTCGGTACAGCTGGGACAAAAACCACACTGCTCCTCCATGATCTAAGGTTCAACTATCAACTGGACACTCCTCTCCAGTACCTTGGCGTAGACCTTTCCAGAAGGCTGAGAAGTGTGATCCCCAATAACTGGAACACACCCTCTGGTCCCCTTTCTTAAAGATGGAGACCACCGCCCTGGTCTGCCACCCCAAAGGCACTGCAAGAAATGTTGCAGAAACATGTCAACCAAAACAGCTCTACAACATCCAGAGTTTTGAGATACCCAGGGCTGATCTCATCCACCCCCAGAGCTTTGCCGCCACAGAGTTGTTTTACCGCCTAAGCGACTTCTGCCCTGGAGATCAGATGATCCCTCCACAAGTCCACTCCTGGCTCTGTTTCCTCCATGGAATACATGTTAGTAGGAATGAGGAGCTCCTCAAATTAATCCTTTCACCATCCAACTATCTCCCCAGTTGATGTCAGTAGCCTCCCGTCACCACTGTAAACAGTGTGAGCAAGTTGCTGCCTTCCTTCCCCTGAGGCAATGGACAGTTTGCCAGAATGTTTCAGAGGTGATCAATAGTTATCCTCAATGGCCTCACACAAACTCGGCGACTGCTACGGCTGCACACCGCTTGGCCCACCGGTACTGATGTACGACCTCTGGAGACCCACAGACCACCCATGCCCTGTAGGCATTCTTCTTCAGCCTGATTACCACCGTGATGGGCCCCAGTAGCCTTGCAGTTGAAGCTCTGTCAGAGGAAGGAGTTTGAAGATCATCTTGACAGGTTCTTCCGCCAGGTGTTCCCAGCAGACCTTCCCTACTCGTTTGCGCCATCTTAACATTTTCATCTTCCCTTTCACTTGAGCTGCACAGTTTATTACCATGGCAATAAATGCTAGAAACTGTCTGTTGTCCATGGATATAACATCACTTTTATCCAAAATCCTGTGTAAACCACAGTGACCTCATGGTCTCAACTCAAGTCAGTAAGTGTGTGCACATGCCATAACTGCCGTCAGAATAAAGTAATGAACCTTCAGGTGGTTGTAAAATAATGAACTACTCTGTTAATTATTCATATCTGCTTTACTACAACAAGTGATAATGTGTGTTTATATATATGATCATTTGCTCATCCCGCCTCTCTCATCCCTCCCAGCAGAGCTGATGCCCAGTAAGTGGGGTCTGGTGATGGACAGGTTACTGGTTCTGTCCCAGAGGTTCTCCGATATTCTCACCAAAGGTCAAGTGTTTGTCTGGAGGCTTCTGGAGCTCCATATCCTCAAGATGGTGGCATTATCCGCTATGTGGGTTGCACTTGAGGAGGTAAATGCAGTGGATTGAGGTGTGTGTGAGTGTGTGTGTGTGAGTGTGTCACTCATTTTTACTAATGTATAAAATCCTTAAACCATAGTAGCATAATTACAAAACTCAGTATTGCCTAGCAGAAATCAATTGCTGTTTCAGCAGTACATCTGTAAATGTCTATATTATACCACTGATATCCAGAACAAAGAAACAGTATTATATTGTCATAATGGGATTTAGCATGGGAGTGTATTCTCACTCACAACATATCACAACAGTACATCCAAGGATTTGTCATCAATGCTGGTTGTATTGTGTTAAATTTGAAGCCAGTTGAGATTTATCTCTGATATATTTATTGTTTGACAGCATTGATTTGAATTGAAAATGATGAGTTGTGGTGAAGTATCAGTGTCGAATATTCATGTCACACACACACACACACACACACACACACACACACACACACTCACAATATACATAAACAAACGCACTGTTTAACAGCAAATCCCATAGGGCTCTACACAAATCCTCTAGTCATATGGTTACAAGTACATTATGTCACTGGAGTGAAAGGTCTTTTGTCTAAAGTCCTGTGATAGTCAAGCCGATGATATGGTAAGCTTTCCCATCACAGATGACGGGATCTACCTCAGAACAATTGGCTTAAACTGTCACCACAACAACTAGCCTATACCTAGTAGAGCACCATCAGTCTCCATTGTTAAAAAAATCATCAGTACTTATTGTTCATCCATTATTTGGCTTTGTGACATAAGATGCATGGGGGGGGGGGGGGCTTTCCCTGAGGAATGACTGATCTGCACAAGCTGTATATGCTATTTGACATAAAGTTGTGAAGATGTGAGAGTGTATTATGACCCTAGTCTTATCTTGTTTGTCACAGCCATCGGTGATCAACTTGGTCCTGGTGGTCTTGTGGTCTATTGCGATGCCTTACTGTCGCTTCAGGCCAATGGCTTCCTGTCTGTCCACTGTGTGGGTGTGTGTCATCATCATGTGTAAGATGCTGTACCAGCTCAGTGTTGTCGACCCTGCTGAGTACTCAAAGAACTGTAGCCTGGTAAAGCATGCACGCACACACACACACACACACACACACACACACACACACACACACACACACACACACACACACACACACGACCTTGGAACTCTAAAATTCTATTATTCTTAGACACAGGCACAGTTGGGCAGTTTATTTATTTGTTAATTTATTTTAAATGCGTCACTTACACTTTGTGAAATTGAAAGCATTCATCTCGTTTCAACTACCAGGCTTTTGCATTCTGTCCTTTAAAACTAATTTTTATCAAATGAAGAAAATGCAAAAATACTGCATTCAAATGTAAAAACATGTATGATGATCCTGTAAACTTGTCATTGCAGCTTAAGAAAAACCACCACCAATTCAACAACAAATTCACAGCAAATTTAAAGAAGATAATACAGAGAAAACACAAAATACTTGAAGATGGTACACAACTCAGGAAAACAACCTAATAACAAAAATTAACTACAAAACAGGAAAACACTATGAAGTTCACGCAAAGAGCACAAATCTCTGCTGACCAAAGCCACCATATTTTTCTGGCTATATTTCCATAAGGTATTAGGATATGGCTAATTTATTCATTAAGTTTCAAGTAATATGTGGTGGTAAATTCAGTAAAATGTCAAAATATTCCACACTGCTCTGGATCCAGATCTAAATCTGAGTCTCTCTGGGCCAAGCTACAATCCCGATACAAGTTTTCTGGTGAAACCTTCATTTCTAACTATTTGTATAACATTCCCAACATCTAGTTAGACAAGATAAAATGTTGGATGAACTGACAGTTTGGCTAAGATTTTAGTGTTTCTCTGCTTCACAGAGGCATCCTGCCTATGATGTATGTTATTATTGATCCATTTTCTATACCGCTCATCTGTTAAGGATGGGGGGGAGGCTATCCCAGCCTATCCCAGCCCATCCCAGCCTATCCCATCCCATCCCATTCCAGCCCATACCAGCTGACATTTGGTGAGAGGCAGGCTACACCCACCACACTAGGAGCAATAAGGGGCTCAGTATCTTGCTCAAGGATACTTCGACATGATCACTGGGGGAAGAAAGGATTGAACCAGCGACCCGTTGGTTGCTAGATGGCCACAATACCTCTGAGCCTTGCCGCCCCTTCTGTATGTTATTAGAGTTCATCTAACTCCTCTGAATAATTCTCAGCTGAGCATACTCACTGTTTTCCCAAGCACCAAGCTGGTGTTGCAGAGTAGTGGTTCTCAATCTGGGGTTTAGCAAATGGTTGTGTGGGAGAACAGAATACCTTTCATCAACAGGGAAAAGTTTGACATTCTGCTGCACGTAACAGTAACATAATTATTCTTGACCTGGATTATCTGAGAGTCAAAGTATGAGCTTTAAACTATAGAAATATGAAAATAATTATACATATTTTTACATACTTAAATTTAACAGGCTGCCCTGACAAATTCTATTATTATTATAGTATTATTGTAATGAAGGAACAAGGGTGCTGATTGATTCTGTTCTTCTCTCCACAGCCTTTAACAAATAAAATCAACCTGTTACCAGAGGAGATCAAGAACTCCTCTCTGTACAAGGAGCCTGTGGATCCAGCCAAGTGGTTTGGCATCAGAAAAGATGCTACAGTACTTGGTTACAGCAAGGTACACTGAATGCTTATTCCCTAAAATGCAAACAGTCAAGCTGCATAGCTGGAAACAAATACAAATGTTAATGCTTTGTATTAGCTGAAATGAAATTGACACACATACATTTCTAGCTGTAAGATTTCAGTGCTCTGAGCATAACAAATAATATTCCATTCAGCATTATCTGAATGACTGAATAACAAATAAAACAGGTTATTTTGTGTTCAGCTGACCTCAATGAAAATTTGTTATACCTGACAGCTTGTAGTAGCCAGTGCTGTTGACACCTGTCACTCAGTATTTTGTTCCTTTCTATGTTGTGTGTGCTGGACCAGTTAGTTCATCCATTATTGATTTACTGTGATATTTTTTCCAGAACCATTTAATAGTGCTGATGTTGTTGGTTTTCGAAGCGACGGTGTATCGTCATCAGACTCACCACTACCGCCAGCTCCAACGATCTCCGCCCAACATACCTGCTCTGTTCCCCTCGGCCCAGCGGGACACTCTTGACCAGGGCCTCATACCCTGCCTCAAGTACCTGTTCAACTATATGTTCTACAAATTTGGATTAGAGGTAGCTGCCATACATTTTCTTCACAGTCTTGTTTTCTTAGACCAGGAAATAACAACTCTATATTCAGACATGTAATAAAAAAGGTATTCAGCAGATTGTTACTAAAATGTACCACAAAATGTAAAGCCTGTGAAGATTTAAAATGACACTGTCATTCTATATTTTTTTTAAATACAAAACCTACCTTTTTTTTTAAAAAAAAAAAGATCTGCTTCTTGATGACTGTGAACGTGATTGGTCAGCGGATGAACTTCCCAGTGATAATCCATGGCTGTTGGTTGGTCGCCATCTTGGTGAGGCGGCGGCGAGCAGCTATTGCGAGGATCTGGCCCAAATATTGCCTTTTTCTATCCATCTTCATGATCTTCCAGTATATACTGTGTGTGGGCATACCACCTGCTCTCTGTATAGGTGAGTCCTCATATGAAGGGAAGTGACAATGTTTGTTTAAACTCTGCAGTCTGATGGACATAAGGTGTGAATGGGGCATCTGCAACAGATTCACCATCTTTCTGATTTAATACAATATGTCCTATACACTCAATAGACTTTTTTATTGTCTTTTTTTTTAGACAATAGTGCATTCCAATGAAATCCAGTTCAGCATACTTACAAAAGTCATGCTTACAAAGGGTTTGGAGAGTCAACAAATCCTACTTGCAGTAGAGCCCGTAACCCTTCAGTTAGATAGCTACTCCTCCTTAGCCAGATGCCTCCTGAGGATTTGAGCCAAGAGAGAGGACGTAAAGGTGTGCTGATTCATGTCAGCTGTCAACAAAGAGACGACAACATTTGTGCCACCTAAAAGAAAATTTGGCTCATACAGTTTGACTGCTTGTGGAATATAGTTATACATATTTTCCGGTTAAACAGTCCTACATCATGTCTGTGTAGGTTCTCATTCATCCTGGTCATCGTAGATCGAAGCGAAGTAAAATCTGGTCAACTGGACGTAAATTACGTAACTTACGTCCAGTTGACCAGATTTTACTTCGCTTCGATCTAAGTCCTACATCATGTGGGTGTGATGAGGCTCCCTGGTAAACATAGAGTCAGACCTGCAGTGCCTGGCTTGTTGAGTTTTCTGTCCGCAAATAGGAAGGTTAAATAAGAAGGGAATCTTTAATCTGAACCAGTTATTTTTTTTTTAGCTTTTATTTGAGATACGGTCTCTACCTTTTTAGTCATTAAAAACAAACTAGACCTGGATTTCTTATGCCATTTTTTTTTTTAGCAGAATTCAAATTTGTTTTATTATCAGTCTGTAACATTCTTTCTGAATCTGTAATGGTGATATAGCACAATATATCATATTTAGAAGAATTCTGTTTCGTCATATAGTATGTGTGTTGTATTGGAAATATGATAAATCCTGATGATCTGTTAAGTATGCCTGGTGAAATCCTGATGTTGCTACGTGGTATAATGATTTCCTGTTCGTCCTACTGTAGACTACCCTTGGCGGTGGAACACTCCAGTTTTAATGAACTCAGCTCTCATTAAGTGGATCTACCTGCCCGACTTCTACATGGTGCCAAACTCTAAAAACTTGATAGGTCAGTTTTTGTGCACGTCTCTATATTTGTGCGTTTTGCCATCGTCAGATCATTCAAGTCCATCTTACTAGACTGTCACTTGACGACTATGTACGATATGATATCTGGAGCATACTTCCACAAGAAAAAACTGTCTGGACATGCAGTCTTAGGGATTTTGGCTGCTGCAGTTTTGTCATTCAATCTGATTTTCTACTGGCTAAAGAGGAGAGGTTGATGAATTTTTTTAGTAAGTTATTCATTATAATTTATTGCTAGTGTATAATACATAAATGCAGCTATTCGCCCTGACAGCGTGCTATTAAAGGTAAAATCTGTTGTAACCTAGTGAAACTGACATGCTTCAAGCTCTTTAATAATTGTTTTGTTACCTAAGAAATCAGCCATTTGATTTCCCATGATAAGGACATGAACAAACAAATACATAACCACAAGAAAGCAAGCTTTAATAGCTTTATCTATTTCAATGTCACATGAGTCTGATGGTGACGATGATGATGATGATGTGTCCACAGCGGACTTCGTGCTGCTGATGTGTGTGTCCCAGCAGTGGAAGGTGTTTGAGAGTGAGCAGACAGAGGAGTGGATGGTTAAGGCAGGAGATAACACAGATGACCCCGAACCAATGGAGGGTCGACTTTTTAACCCTGCACCTAACTTCATCAACTGCAGGTAAATACAGCATGTTTGGATGATCACCTCAGCTTAATCTGGGGTGTGTCTGCTGTGTATATGTCATCATCATGCAACACTAGCCCCATTTCCTATATCCCAGAGGTACATGTTATATTTTGTTTAATTCACAGAAATGTCAGAAAAGTCAGATCATTGTAAGACGGCAGATAGTTTTTTATAAACACAAAAATGAAGCATTTTAATAAAATTCGCATCAATTTTGAGCTTGATATTTTGCAGTCAAAGAAATGTGTCCTAGGAAACATTCATGAGGTCATTTGTTGTCTGGTAGGATGTAGGATGGTGGGATGACTGGATCTTTGGATGTTTAGGTATGTGTTTCTTTGTCTGCCGGCAGGAGTTATCTGGACATGGCAAAGGTGTTGGTGTTTCGCTACCTCTTCTGGTTTGTACTCTCAGTGGTCTTCATCACTGGGGCCTCCAGGGTCTCTGTGTTTGGGTTGGGCTATCTTCTCGCCTGCTTCTTCTTTCTGCTGTTTGGGACCAAACTATTGGTCAAACCATCAAGGACCCGTCTTGCCCTCTGGGACTGTCTTATCATCTACAACGTGGCAGTCATTATATCCAAGAATATGTTGTCAGTAAGTATAAAGTGGATCATCTGTGTGAGATGTTTCAGTGGCTTGCACAATAACATCTGTCAAGTAAAACAAAACCATTCATTACTTATCTGTGTGTTTCAGATCCTGGCATGCGTGTTTGTGTTTGAGATGCAGAAGGGCTTCTGCTGGGTCATCCAACTCTTCAGTCTGGTTTGCACAGTCAAAGGATACTATGACCGTGAGTTTCAGGATAACTAAGCATTACAGACTTGGCCTAAAGGTCTTGAGCAATCCTGCAGAAAAGAACAACAAAGACAATAACCTAACCTCCTTGATAAGAGTAATAATACACAACTGTAATGGTGTAGCATTAAATGTGTATTATTACATCATATTTTGTTCTATCTTTGGGTGTTAAGTTGAAGGAAAAGTCTAAAAAACACAAATTAAAACAACACAAGATGCTATAAATGGAGAGCATAGACCTCAACCAAAGTCAGTTGTCCAACATTCTGTTATATTTAAATCCACAACCGAAGCTATCATACATGTCCAAATATACTCCCTAAAATATTACGAATAAACAAGGCTTTTTTCTCTGCTCTTTTTGATTGCAATGTTAAGAAAAGAGAAAAATGATACAGGATCTGCCCTGGGCCGATTTGCACCCCAGTAAAGTTTGTGTGAGACAAAGTTTCCATGAGTAACCCTTTGCCAAATCCCCATGACCTGAAGTTTTTCAGCATGTGGTATTTAGAACCAGAAGAACCAGACCAATAATGAATAAAGGAAAGCTCATTCATTCTTCCTGGTAAAAACAAACTGGTGCACAAAATAAAGGCCATTAAGTTTATCTGTAGTGAAATATATGCATGGCATGGAAAAAACACTGTATCCAATCCATAACCTCCTTGATTCAGGCAATTAAAAATAAAAAAAACTTTATATGGCTTATTGATCTGTTGCTTTGACTGCTAATATTGTTTTATCATTGTGATTTTGTTTTCCTGACAGCAAACGCTGTTAGTGACAAAACCTGTAGTCTCCCAGTAGAAGAAGCTGGTATCATCTGGGACAGTTTCTGTTTCTTCTTCCTGTTGCTGCAGAGGAGGGTCTTCCTCAGTTTCTACTTCCTTCATGTAGCTGCAGAGTTGCAGGCATTTGCCAAACAGGCCTCAAGGTACGACAGTCCATATTGTTCACACTTTCCAAAAGTTAGCTCAAAGTTCAGTTTACACAAATTAAAATGTATAGTTCACAGTTGATGATTTGGGATTTGGAAATGAGTTCACTGATGTAAAAATTAAGTAAATTGTCTCCTTTTTTAAATAAAAATCTCCTTCCATCCATCCTCCACACAGTCCACTATAGAGTCCAGGACTGATTACTTTTAAAACCAATATGTGTATATGTTTCACCACTTAAAATGTGTCTTGTGCAGAAAAATCCTCATAAAATCCCTCCAGGAGACTATTCTGAACTACAGTTTCATACTTTTAACACAAGCAGAGTTGTGAATATGAAAGCTAGCTGCCTGCAAAAGCCTTTACTAGCTATTGTGCACTCCGCACACTAGCAAGCCGTGTCATTGTGGCCAGATTGAGCAGTTTCCACCAAACGTTTTGGGCTGTTTTGTGTGGTTGGGTGTCTTTTTTTGTGAGTAAGATTTACTGTCACGGGAGCGTTATGAACTGTCAATTTCAGCAGCTGTAGGAAGGTGTGTTCAGTTCACCAAAAACACGTGTCCACTCAGTGAATGGCATTCTTTTAGTGGGTTCATGCAATGCGCTGATGACAATGTGTAGATTACTGAAAGAAAGAGCTAACTGCCTCCTTCCCTCTTAGTCTTAAACAAAATACGAACCTTGACTGTCTTTCAAAATTGAATGATCCAAACAAATATATCTAACCTGTCTTTTTTTCAACAGCTAACAGCTGAAAAAAATCATGGCAACATTCTGGATTGGCCAAGTCAGCATTTAATTTCAGTCCAGCATCTATGGCTGCGCTCGTTGTCTAACAATCCACATACAACCCCACAGAGCATGAACAGCTTCAAACAGTAGATGTACAGCTGATAGAGGCCTGTCCTCTTTACGCTGACCCAAGGCTGAGGCTGCTGCTAAATATGGATCAACAGAGTCCACACCTATGCTGAGATGTAGTCCATGTTCTGGTTCCACATTTACATTAAAAAGGGAACGTCAGTGTCATTTCGATAATTAGTTCTAATATTTTGTTGTTCAGGCTGCACGGTGGTGCAGTTGTTAGCACTGTCGCCTCGTAGCAAGAAGGTTCTGGGTTCAAGTCTCAGCTCAGGCACGGGATCTTTCTGTGTGGAGTCTGCATGTTCTCCCTGTTCCTGTGTGGGTTCTCTCTGGTACTCCGGCTTCCTCCCACAGTCCAAAAACATGCAGTTGGGGACTAGGCTGATTGGATTCTCTAAATTGACCGTAGGTATGAATGTGAGTTTGAATGGTTGTCTGTCTATGCGTGTTGGCCCTGCGATGGACTGGTGACCTGTCCTGTCCCCGCCTCTTGCCTGAAAGCCACTGGGATAGGCTCCAGCCCCCCCGCAACCCTTAAAAGGATAAGCGGATTTTGTTGTTCACGTACAGTATATCAGATGTTTCCAACAATACTCAAACACCATGAATTTGAGTGTAACAGAGCATTTGATCAGCTGTCAGTTTATCATGTCAGCCTCACCCCAGCCAACTACATTCATCAATTAAACACATAAAATTGTTTTACTATGATTCTTTGGCTTTTGATGACTTCGCTGTGTTACCCCACATAACATTTGAGGAGTGGCCTCTTCAAATTGTTCGTCTCGTTAATTTTCAGCTGGTGTTACTTGTAGTTGTTCAGTTTGAATGAATTGTCAAAACTTGAACAAAACTTTTAAAATTATGCACAGTTGTCTTCACATTCTGGACTCCTGTGATAATAAGACGCACTGTGGTTGTCAAATGAAATAAACTACTTTGGTGGTTATTGTGATGGCAGCAATGATATGTGCTTCTTCCTTCTAGGGGCTTCGAGCTTTTCAGAGCCAGTATGGTCAAGAACATCAAGATCCACCAACAAGCTGAGAAGAAGTCTCTGTCACAGCTCAAGAGATCGTAAGTTCCTTCAGCATAAATTGTGTGTTTTGAGGAGCTTGTTAACAGTAATGTACATCAAAGAAGTACAAAAGGATCGCAGGAAGTTGATGAATTGCTTATAATGGTTTAGAGTTTTGGTGTATGGTAACACTGACTGAGAGAAGGTGAAGGTCTTTCACTGAAGCCTGACTGGTTTTGTAAAGCACACAGGTGCACATAGCAATACGTCAAGTCTAGTTTATCTATAGAATGACAAATCACAGCAAAAGTTATAAAGACACTTTACAAATAGGGCAGTTCTAGCATTAAACTCTTTTAATTGATTTAGGAGACCTACCAATTCAACAAAACCCACCCATCAACAAAGCACTTGGCTGCAGTACTGATAAAATAACTGTCTTTTACCGCACAAAAACACTGAGTAGACCAAATGTCTATGTGAGAGGCCATCTGCCGCGACAGGTTTGGGTGAAAGAGGGAAAGCAAGAGGGAGACTATCCTCAAATTTTCTGTTTTTGATACTTTTTTAAAGAATTTTTTTTGGATTTTTTTTTAATAGAAGGGGGAGTAGTGTCCTCTTGGTGAAACTTCTCGTCATTGGGTGAAGATATAGCTGATGAATCCTCATGTGAAGGAGGAAACCTGTGAAGCTCCCCAGAGCTGCTGGGGGTGAAGAGCAATAACCAGGATAGATTGATAAGGTGAATCAATGATGCACAGATGGGGAGAAAAATTTGTGAAAAGAAATAGAACTTCTCCATACCTGCAAAACATGTGGTGTCAGATCCAGTCTCAGTCCCAGTCCCAGTCCCAGCAATAAGTAGTAGCAAGTTCATAATGAAGCGCGTGTCTGATAACACTGCAAAAATAGATGCAGAAATACACCAAATACCACTGAATACATCTGCCGGTTCAGCTAAATACAATACAAGCAAACATAGAAGAGGTACATGCATAGAGTTACGTTGGCCCACATTCATCCCCCAATCGTCCCTTTCGTTAGGATGCAGAGGATTCGTGCAAAGCAGCAGAAGTACAGAGTAGGACCCAAAAGAAGTGAAGAATCCAGCGAAAGTCCTACTGCTGGTAGGTTCCACTGGTTGACTGGAAACATATCCATTTAGAAACCCACCAGCATATTAGTTCTGTGCTGTACTGTGTCCTATCCAATCCTTCTTTTTCATGTTTCATCCCAGAGACCACAGAGAAGAAGCCCAGGAGGAAGAAGTGGTACCAACCATGGTTGGACCATGCAACAGGTTTGACAAACACACCCGCTGAGCGTGTTGTTCTTCTGATCTACATGTATTAAAATGTATAAATGTCTATGTAGTGAAGAAGATTTTCTTTTTCTCTCAGTTCTCCACTCAGGAGACTACTATCTGTTTGAGTCAGACAGTGAAGGTGAAGAGGAGCTGCAGTTGGAAGAACAGAAGCCTCAGAAACAAACAGCCTATCAGGTCTGACACACAGCTGGGTTTTAGAGATTCATTGTATTGTACTTCCTGGAAGAATGTTACAAGCTTGTTTATTCTCTCTCTCAGCTGGCCTACCAGGCATGGGTGACCAGTGTGAAATCAGCTCTGAGAGAACGTCAAAGACGCCAGAGACAGTTGAGGAGGATTGAGAGAAGAGAGAAGGAGAGAGAAGCACAACTGGCTGCACAACAGGAGGCTTGCTCAATGACAGGTAGAAAACTGGCATTTTGAAGGAAAATTCACAAGTATGCTATTAAAGTGGGGAGAATGAATCATAGCTTAGATTTGTTTATTATTATAAATGAAGATGAAGTACTTGCTGTTACTCTAGGTGTGTTGAACTCCCCAAGAGGTTATTCACTCTTGCATGACTACTTGGTGACTCCAGAAGTCAGAAAACACCTGTCAAAGGTTTTATTAGCTTGAATGTAAGACTGATTTTGAACTGCAGCAAAACAGTCCAAAACATCCATTTTACCACAAAGTAAGTACACTTTTTGAGTGAAGGAACAGGAAGTGATGTATATGGTAACTATTAAGAAAAGTGTAATATATTTTGTGTGTGTGTGTGTGTGTGTGTGTGTGTGTGTGTGTGTGTGTGTGTGTGTGTGTGTGTGTGCGTGCGTGCGTGCGTGCGTGCCTGCATGCAGCCTGTGGGGACAATGACCCTCCCACCCCAGTGCTTGATGACCCTCTAGTCCAGGAGGAGGGGGAAGAGCCAGAAGAGAAAGAATCTGGTAGGTTCACAGTTTCTCCTATTTCTCTCAGTTGTGTAGAGCACTGGTTCTCAAATGGGGGTACGTAGAGGTACTCCAGGGGGTACGTGAAGCTTGACAAAATATATATATTTTAAAAAAAGCAGTAATCCTAATAATGATTAAGTCTTGAGAAATAATTATTTTAGAAAAAGTTTGATAAAATACAAATGTATGTTCATTCACTGAACTTTATATTCAGTATTCAATTTTAATATCCTTAAAAAAACGGACTCTCCCAAAACCAAGTTAGTTTGACCCATTGATCCAGCATCACTTGTCAATAACTTGCCGTTGCCATGACGACGCACTGTAACGATGGAGATGTGGCTAAAGCGCAGCAGCAATGCGGCTGAAAATACAGAGAAACTAGTGAAAAAGAAGGCGAAACCAGAGCTGACGAAGTACCGGAAGTAGGCACCCAAGGCACTGTGTTTTTTTTGCAGGGAGCAATCAGCCAATGCTAGCAAATCATTGCTATTAGTTGTTTAACTTTAATAAATCATACACTGATGGCACAGCACTGTACCTCTTTATTTTCTACCAAAAATGTTTTGCGCGTGTCAGGGGGTACTTGACAAAAAATTATTTTAAAGGGGGTACGTCACTGAAAAAAGTTTGAGAACCACTGGTGTAGAGTGTATGAGGGGTGAGGTGGATGGGACTCTACAATGTGCAGTGAATGGGGGGAACTAAAGTATGTTGTTCCCTGTGTTTGTTGCTTGCAGGTCATGGTGAGATGGTTCAAAGGATCTTGGATATCTTACTCTTTCTGTGGGCCATAGTTCTGGCTATGGTGGATGGCCTGACTAACTGGCTCAACCTGTTGACCAAACAGTACAGAGAAACTTCTACAGTTCTGTGTAATGAACGCTACTTCATCATACACAAGATACAGCAGGTAAACAGAATTTGGTCTCTCTCTCTCTCTCTCTCCCACTCACACACACACACACACACACACACACACACACACACACACACACACACACACACACACACACATACACACAGTGGTTTGCACAGCGATTCCTTTTAGTATATTATATTAACTTACAGTCAGATGAGCTTAGTGTTTGTATTAGAAACGGTCTCTAATAATTAAAAAAAAATCCATCCCCCACACACGTATTCGTGTGTCTGTCAGACTATCCATTTAATTTTGTCTTACCTCCTGCCCTGCTCCATCTGCTTTGTGCAATTGAAGGAGGCTTATTTAAAAAAAAAAAAAAAAGACTGGACCATATTTTTAGAAATAGATCAATGATATCGCTTGTGTATGACATGGTGCCTGCGTGGGTTCTCTCCAGGTACTCTGGCTTCCTCCCACATTCCAAAGACATGCAAATGGGGACTAGGCTAGTTGGATACTCTAAATTGACTGTAGGTGTGAGTGTGAATGGTTGTCTGTCTATATGTGTTGGCCCTGTGATGGACTGGCGACCTGTCCAGGGTGAACCCCGCCTGCTGGGATCCGCTCCAGCCCCCCTGCGACCCTTAACAGGATAAGCGGTAGAAAATGGATGAATGGATGGGAACCTTCTCTACATCCTTCTACAAGCTACTGCCAGTCCTTGTGGGATCATCAAGAATCTACCTTGATGTACAATAATTATTCATGTTATAGGAGTACACCACCCCCACACACACACACACTTTTCTCTCTCTCTCTCTCTCTCTCTCTCTCTCTCTCTCTCTCTCTCACTTGTGTGGGACTTTGATTTGCAGCATCAGACACCGGAGGACTCTGCAGGGGACCAGCTTTCTCAGGGCAGTGAGAATCTCACCCTGGAGACATGTCTGGGAGAGACTGATGCAGAAAACTCAACAACACACAGGTGAATATGTATGTCACCATGTGGTGTTGTGTGTATCTTTCATGAGGATGCAGCTTGAATTCTTCAATGCCCCATTTATGAACAATATTCCATTTTTCATCCCTGATTTTAATGAGTATTTGTACGCTAATCCCTCATTCAGCTGCCTGGAGGTGGACAGTGGGGGGTTGAAAGGCCGGTCTACCCCAAGACCAGGACTTGATAGCTCTGCAAATCTCTTGATAGAGGAGCCTTCACTCAGCTGCATGGAGTTGGTACCAGAACACTCCAAGCAGCATAGACATTCAAGAACCGCTAGTGAGCTGCTGGGAGACAGGTACATAATTTAAATGAATGGATGAAGGAATTAATGAATATTTACTGTGATTGGCTGGTTGTTGTGATGCTACTTTCTTGAGATACTACTGAAAGTTAATGTAATAAGGTAGTTATGACTACCAAGTACTTATATGATTATGTAGAGCTCATGTAATAAAAGAGTACTTGTGTAAAAACTTAGTAATGACTTCTGAGTATTTCTGTATTTATGTAGTAATGTCCTCTGAGTACTAATTTGATATTGTGGTAATAACTACAGAGTATTCATGTACTGAGTTAAGTTCATGGGTTGTTGCCTGGCATTGCAGTAATGGTGAATTTGACGACCATAGACCTGGACACAGTTCTAATAAATTCAGTTTCATGAATAAAAGCCCCCATTGTGTCTTTCTGCTTGTCTCTCTATAGGCAGTACTTCATTGAGGAGCTGGAAGACAGCAGAAAATTCTACAACAACCAGAACCGTGTGCTGAAGCTACTGTTTGCCTTGTACAGCCTGCTGGCGGCGAACTCTGAGATTGTTTGCTATTTCATCGTCGTGCTGAACAATGTGGTCAGCGCCTCTGTGATTTCGCTGGTGCTGCCAATAATGGTGTTCCTATGGGCCATGCTGGCTGTTCCCAGACCAACTAAGAGGTTTTGGATGACTGCCATAGTCTACACAGAGGTACACATACATGGTGGTGTGAAAAAGGGTTTGTCCCATCATCATTTCTTATTTTTTGCATGTTTGACACACTTAAATGTTTTAGATCATCAAAAAATTTAAATATTAGTCAAAGACAACACAAGTAAGCACAAAGTGCAGGTTTTTATTACAAAGGGAGAAAAAAATCCAAACCTACATGACCCTGTGTGAAAAAGTGATTGCCCCTCTGTTAAAACATAACTTAAATGTGGTTTATCACAGTTGAGATTCTCTAGCCACAACCAGATCTGATTACTGCCATGCCTGTTCTCAATCAAGGAATCACTTAAATAGGTCCTGCCCGACAAAGTGAAGTAGACCAAAAGATCCTCAAAAGCAAGACGTCATGCCAAGATCCAAAGAAATTCAGGAACAAATGAGAAAGAAAGTAACTGAGATCTGTCAGTCTGGAAAAGGTTATGAAGCCATTTCTAAAACTTTGGGACTCCAGCGGACCACAGTGAGAGCCATTATCCACAAATGGTGAAAACATGGAACAGTGGTGAACCTTCCCAGGTGTGGCTGGCCGGAACCATGAATTCTGCTGTCTAACAAAAAATCCTGAAGGAGAATGTCGGGGCATCTGTGCGTGACCTCAAGCTGAAGCGAACTTGGGTTCTGCAGCAGGACGATGATCCCAAACACACCAGCAAGTCCACCTCAGAATGGCTGAAGAAAAACAAAATGGAGACTTTGGAGTGGCCTCGTCAAAGTCCATATCTGAATCCTACTGAGATATTGTGGCGTGACCTTAAAAAGGCGGTTCATGCTCAAAACATCTAGGGTGTAGCCTGCCTCTTGCCAAATGTGGAGCACCTGGGATAGGCTCAAGCCCCCTTCCGCCCGCGATCCTTAGCGATCCTTAGCGATCCTTAACAGATAAGCAGTCTAGGAAATGGATGGATGGATGAATGGTCCCCAGTTAATGTGATAGCTGCATTCATTTGTTTTTAGGGACTGTTCAAGTCTACTTTTGAACCCACTTTTAACCCAAAAGCCCTAATTAAATATCAGGACTCCCAGAGCCACCAAAAAATAAATGGTAAAAAAAATGTACCAATAATAATAATATCACCTATAGATCAAATGATTGTGTGTTGTAATGTAAGTATGGGCATAGTGATATACCCTCAGTTACTACCAACTCTGCGTGCTAAGGAATTTTCTTTAATCAGTTACGTTTTTTATGGCGGTACGTATTTTTCAGGAGCTAGTTGAGACTGAAACTGGGTTGAAAGTCTTTAGTCTTTTATTGCATTTAAAAAGTCAATCTGTTCTTGAATCTGGACAAGAAGTCATTGAAAGAGATCACAGGGTATGTGGCTTTTCCAGCACTGAAAACAACAGCTTCAGCAGATAATGCATATCAACAGCTAGCCTAATGGTGGTGTGTACACTTTTCCTCTGTTCTGTTGGACTGCACTTCTCCACCTCTCCTCTCTCCAGGTAATGGTGGTGGTGAAATACCTTTTCCAGTTTGGATTCTTTCCCTGGAACAGTGTTTATGAGATGACTCTCAATGAAGACAAGCCTTTCTTCCCACCTCGCATCCTGGGCCTGGAGAAGACCGACAACTACATCAGATATGACCTCCTTCAGCTTTTGGCTCTCTTCTTCCACAGATCCCTGCTCATGGTGAGTCTCACTTCAAGCATTGTATCCTGCATTCACATGACAAATTTTCAGGTCACACTGATTTGAGCTACAGGACATGAAAAACCTGCAAATTGTTGACCAAGTTTTTAAACATTCCAGTCATTCAATATTTACTTTTCCAATAACACTTATGTGTGCTTGGAAAACATTTTTTTCATTGATTCTATCCTCTAGCCAGGACTGTGACATCGAAGAAACCGAAACCATTTGAGGATCAGATTAAATCGTGGTCCAGTTGTGATAGAGTAGATTAGATTAGATTAGATTAGATTAGATTAGATTAGATTAGATTAGGTTAGGGAATACATTTGTCCATGATTGTCCTCATGTTGAAAAAACGTGTGTGTTTTTGTTTTTTGCGTGTGTGTGTGCAGCGTTATGGCCTGTGGGACCATGAGGGGCCCCTGGAGGAGCAGAGTGGCTCATCAGAGATTTGTAAAGAAGATGAAGGCAGAAGAGGAGAGCAAGAAGAGGAGGGTGGAAGAGTTAATTCAACATCCACCCTGGAAATCCTAGAAATGACTGAACTGGGCCAACTTGAAAAGGTCAGTGTAAATACTTGATATAATGTGTTCATCTCATTTATACATTACTTTTAACATCAGTTGGGCATTGATCAAAGGGATATCAGTCTCATTCTTAAACTGCTGTGCTTTCCTACTTTTAAATCAATGCAGGAAAATGTGGACAATATTGGTGCAAGTACCAGCTTTGCAGCTACCATCCCACAATCACCTACAGTTGAACCAGCACAGCAAACTGAGTCTGAAACAACAAACATGTTTAATCATACCAGCAGCCTGGGAGCGGATAAGATGAAGGGAAATGATGAGCAGGTTGTGGGAGAGGTCCCAAAGAAAAACAGCACTCTCCGTTTCCGTAAGAAGCCCAAACACAGCAAAGGTATGTGCCTTCATGTGACTGTCATGGTAGAGGTGCTGGCTGGAGATAGAAGTGTAACCACATTTATAAAGCAGGTAGTGAAAATCTGATTGGATAGCCGTGATATAATGGACATATGTTACAGATGTTATTAACCTGTTTACATTTGTATTTTCTCATATCTCTCTGCATCAGCACAGAGTTACTTGGTTTGGACCTGAGTGATGATACAAAAATACTACTTTATTGTTTTGGTTGACCTAGTTTTATGCCACATATCTAGGCAGTGAGCTATGGTGATTTATATGACAGCTAAGAACATTCTTAGCTGTAATATAATGACAATATATATACCACAGTCACTCATATTGTGCCAGTGATATATTGCCTGAATATACTGTATATACTGTAACAACAACCAGCTGTGATATTGGAGTATAACCAGATTTTTCATGCCACTTGCTGGTGTGCTGGGTCCATTTATGAGCAGTGATTGTCACCGGCATCAAAATGCTTTCAGTCCTGCTGCTGCTTCCTAAGATGTGCACAAAGCAATTACTGGACTGGATTCCTGTGTACAAGGAGACTAAGCTCTGCAGTTTTAGAAATGTTCATAAGCAGAGCGTTGGTTAGTTGTGCCCCTGTTCATGGCAGCTCTTATTCTGATGCATAGGGATGCAGCATTAAGGGAAAAAGGTAAACCACTGCCCCTCTCTGCCTGGTGTGTTTTCCGGGTTACTGATATGAATGCAATAAGACAGTGTAAACAAATACAAATTTCTACAATTTATAAGTTGATATACTTTAAATTTCTGACTGTGTCCTAAATTTGAATGCACCTTTGTTTTAGGTTGGTTCAATTCTTGTCAGTTGCTATCCCTGTTGTAGAACCTGTTGCTTAAAATATCTGAAGTGATAAAAACTCCTGTCGACCAACGCCCATATACAGACCTGCATTTCTGACCTGTTCTCAATAAGTTTAAGAAGGAATTACATGTCTGGGATATTTTATTTACAGACATGCAGGAATCCCACAGATGAAGCCATCAGCGTGTAATCTTTAATCAATACTAGTGTTGTGATTGAAGACTTGGCTAAACATTCACCTTGACTGCAGTACATTTAATTAATCTTTTAAATCTCTATGATATTTCAAATGTGAAAGACAGACAAAAAATTTTTACATTCCCAATTTTCATTGGTGCAAATACTGTTGAATCTCTTCTTTCAGTCAAGTCCACAGATGAGACCATAGATTCCAGTATGGAACCAGGGAAAAAGAAGCTGGTGGGCAAGAGGAGAGAAGCTGTCAGTCAGAGGCTCCTGGCTGTGGGACACAAGATTAAGCAAGTCTTCGTCTCTTGGTTAGTTGGCCAGAGTTTCTTTGCTCACTCAAACAAACAGAAAAAACAAAACTGTTTGTGTGTACTACTTTTTAAAATGTACTGTGGTAAATTCTGAGATGGTTTTGTATTATATTTTAAAGTGAACACAGATGTTTCAGAGAATGGTCATGAATGTATGTTTCAAATTCATTGAGATGTATTCTTAAAATTGTGCAAGAATGTGTATAGAAACTGTATAAATGTACATTATAACTAGGCTGAGATTCAAAAAAGTTTGCATTAAAAAATTTCCCTTCCCTGTTACATAATTCAAAGGATGCCTTGCTACTTCAGCCATCATTCTGACTGGTGCAGTGGTGGAGTGCAGTAATGTAATGGGTGTAATGCCATAATTCAATGCAGTAGTGCAATGCAGTGTTGTAATGCTGTGATGTAATGTGGTAGACTTATGTAATAGTGAAATGCTTTGGTGGAGTGCAGTAGTTCGGTGTTGTAATTTAATTCAATAGTGTCCAGTGCAGTGGAGTAGTGTAGTGCAGCAGTGTAATGCAGTGGTATAATGCAGAAGGGTAGTGCAGGGGTAAACTGAAGTACTTTAGCCCAATGGCATCATGCAGTGGTGTAATGTAGTGCTGTAGTGTAGTCAATAGTGACATGTGAAGTTGTGTAATGCAGTAGTGTAGTACAGTAATCTCGTGCATTATTGTAGAGCACTGGTGTGGTGTAATGCTGGAATGAAATGCTATAGTGTAGTGCAATAATGTCATGAAGGCAGGTAGAGCAGTGATTTAATATAGTGGCAGCCATGATGTAGTGAAATAGTGTGTGTAATCCCTATCATGATATTTTCATCTGCAGTGTTCAGAGTGTTTACAGACCTGCTCAGGGCTTCATCAGGGATATTCTTCATGCTGATTACCGGGCTGCCACCGACGTGTATGCACTCATGTTCCTGACTGATGTCATCGACTTCATCATCATTGTCTTCGGCTTCTGGGCTTTTGGGGTGAGTGAGGGATGGAACCTGTGTAATTATTTACCTACTACTATTATTTTTCAGTAATTTATATCCACAAAAACATAAACAACTGAGGGGTCATGAAATGGGGCAGACCCATACCAAAGTGGAAGAGAAGCCCAGGGCTTCATGGGAGATCTCCCGGCAGTCTAAGACTATAGCAGCATATCTGAGGGCCAGCCTAAGCAGCCTTAACTATAAGCCTGATTAAAAAGGAAGGTTTTAAATCTACTCTTAAATGTAGAGAGGGTGTCTGTGTCTTGTATCGAAACTGGGAGACAGTTCCACAGGAGGGGAGCCTGATAGTTGAAGGCTTTGGCTCCCATTTTACTTTTAGAAACTCTAGGGACCACCAGTAACCCTGCATCCTGGGAGCAAAGGGTTCTAGCTGGATAACAGGGGACTATGAGCTCTGTCAGAAGGTGCCTGATTGTTGAGGGCTTTGTGTGTTAGAAGACGAATTTTGAGTTCTATTCAGAATTTAACAGGGAGTCAATGCAGAGAAGCCATTACAGGACATACATGGTCTCTTCTACTAGTTCTTACAGGACAGCAGCATTTTGGACCAGCTGGAGAGTTTTTAGGGTCTTACTGGTGCAGCCTGATAGGAGAGAAATGCAGTAATCCATCCTGGAAGTGACAAAAGTATGGACAAGTTTTTCTTTATCTTTTTGAGACAGGATGTGTCTGATCTTAGCTATGTTACGTAAATGAAAGATTCACTTCATGTGGGAATTAAAGGGTAGATCCTGATCAAAAATAAGTCCCAGGTTCCTTTATAGTAGTGCAGGATACCAGGATGATGCCATCCAGGGTATCTACAGTATCTCATTAGATGAGGTGTTTCTATGGTGTTTTGGGCCCAGCACAATAACTTCAGCTTTGTCAGTTTTGTAAAAAAAAAAAAAAAAAGTGGGTCGTCCATGTTTTTATATCTTTTGAGAGGCCTCAAGTTTAGTCAGCTAATGGGTTTCATGCATTGATAAGTACAGCTGCATATTGAATGAATAATGGTGAATTTAATCAAGTGTTTCCTTATTATATGACCTAATGGAAGCAGGTGTAGTGTGAAAAGTACTGGTCCAAGCACAGACCCTTGTGGAACACCATAACATACTGTTATATATACTACTCTGATCTCAGAGGAATAATCATTTTAAAAAGTACAAACTGAGATCGACCTAGTAAATATGACCTGAACCAGTTTAGTGTGGTTCCTTTAATGCCAATGACATGTTTCAGTCTTTTTAATAGGATATGAAACCAGTCGGAGGTCTATTATAACTTCGACCAGTATGGTTTCTGTGCTATGATGAACCCTGAAACATGACTGGAAATCCTCTAATAAGCTGTTGCTTTGAAGAAAGTCACAAAGCTGTTTAGAAAATGTTTTCTCAAGAATTTTGGAGAGAAACAGAAGATTTGATATTGGTTGATATAGTTGGCCAAAATTTTTGGATCCAGAATTAGTTTTTCTAAGAAAGAGTTTAATTACTGCTACTTTCAAGGACTGTGGAGCGTAACCACATCACAGCGACACACTGATCACATCTCAGAGAGAGGTGCTGTCTTTAATAAGGTGAGTAGGGATGGGGTCTTGGAGACAGGTAGATGATTTAGAGGAGGAAATTGTACTAAGTAAGAATGTCAATGTGAGAAAAGCTTTCCAGGTATATGTCTGGACCTACAGATGACATGGAGACAGCTGATGGCAGGGGGAGAAGAATGTTATCTCTAATAAGTAGAATTTGATCCTTTTAAAAGTTAATGAAGTCATTGCTATTCAGGAAAACAAGAATACTCAATAGAGCTGTGGCGCTCTGTCAGTGTGGCTACAGTCCTGAAGACAAACCTTGGGTTATTCTTGTTTTCCTCTATAAATGCTGAATAATGGGCTGCTCAAGATTTACGAAGGGCTTTCCATAGGTTTTAAGGCAATCCTGCCAGATTGCATGTGACTTCTCCAGTTTGAAGCAGTGCCATTTCCTCTCCAGGTTGACAACAGGGTTCTCTGTTATAACAGGACATGACACTGAATTAAGCACCAGAGGGATCGCTTCCTATGGTGTGATTAGATGAACATCTGGAAGCTACAGTTTTCTTAGTGGTGTGGTCGAGTCGGACAAATTCAAAAGTGATTAATACAGCAGGCATAATACAACAGCGTAATATAATGGCCTGATACAGCTGTGGCTGTGGAGGAACACAGAGGTCATTCAGCTGAGGAGTGTAGTCCCCAAAGAAAATGTCTGCCCATTGGGAATGCAGATCACCATAACTTTTTAAAAGTGTAGCAGATAGTAAAGGAGCATATTGGTTTATTTGGGTGAACCAAGACACCTTTTTGTTGTTACTCATGCCACAGTAGCATCTTCCTATGCTTCTGCTCACGCTGATTCTTCAGACAGATGACAAACTGACGATTATCTACACTAGGTGAGACACTGACTGGGCATTAGTGTCTCATCCAACCCCACATCAAAAAACCAAACTATCCCTTTAACACAGATTCTGTCCTGTGTCTGTCTCCCTCAGAAACATAGTGCAGCAGCAGATATCGCCTCCACACTTTCAGAAGACCAGGTTCCTGAGGCATTCCTGGTTATGCTTCTCATCCAGTTCAGCACCATGATCATTGATAGAGCCTTGTACCTGCGGAAAGCTGTCTTGGGAAAACTCATTTTCCAGGTTGAATTTTATATTGTCTAATTATGAATGCATCTATTCTGGTAGATCCATGTTTGTTCCATTGAATAAGCAAGCAGGTGGAGGACTGTGCCTCTTTTTCTTTCACCTCCATTTCATTTGTGACCGAATGATGAACTAATGGTGTATGCCCTATTCTCCCTCTGATGGCCCCTCTCTCCAGGTACTTCTTGTTTTTGGGATCCACCTGTGGATGTTCTTCATTCTGCCTGCTGTCACCGAAAGGTGAGCCAAATGAGATCATTTATTTATTTAATTTATCATTTCAGTGTTCTCAGTGAATCCATCACCAATGGATACATGACGGACACAGACATTGACTTGAAGCGAAAATATTTAAGGGAGTTTTCACCACTCTGATGATGTGATGCCACTTGTTTCTTTAGAAAATGCTGCAAATGAGCTTTGATCAGTTTGATCTCCCTTTTCTCTTTGTGTTTAGGATGTTTAACCAGAACTTTGTGGCCCAGCTGTGGTACTTTGTCAAGTGTATTTACTTTGGCCTGTCAGCATATCAGATCCGCTGTGGTTACCCCACTCGAATTCTCGGCAACTTCCTGACCAAAAAGTACAACCACCTCAACCTGTTTCTCTTCCAAGGGTATGGACACAAACCCAGGACTTAGTTTAAAATCAAAGATGTTTCAGTTTGCATTTGGTTTGTTTATATTCCTTTAGTCTTCTTGCAAACATAAGATCCTGTGTGTGTGTGTGTGTGTGTGTGTGTGTGTGTGTGTGTGTGTGTGTGTGTGTGTGTGTGTGTGTGTGTGTGTGTGTGTGTAGGTTCCGCCTTGTGCCTTTCCTAGTTGAGCTACGAGCAGTGATGGACTGGGTTTGGACAGACACTACTCTGTCTCTGTCCAACTGGATGTGTGTGGAGGACATTTATGCAAACATCTTTATCATCAAATGTAGCCGTGAGACCGAGAAGGTATGAACTGTATCAGTGTGTTGATGTAACAGCAGGCTACATTAACTCTTCTAGGTCAGTTAAAAGGCTACAACAGCTGCAGTATGATGGTCACATTGACACACGTGATATACTGTATATATTGACTGACGACTTTTTCAAATTCAGTGTTTACATGGCTTTTTCAGTATGTAAAAATTGTAAATATAACTTTTTTCGCACAGTACATAGATAAATATCGGTCAGCCTGATCGGTTTTAAATTATAGTGGTATATCTGATATGATTTACAAAACAATCCAGTATCCAGTCTAATGTATCCCTACTTTTCAGTGTTTTTAAATAAAAAAATTGAATTACACCAAAACATTACCAACATTAAAATTCATCCTGTCGGTGTTCTCAATAAAACAATCATAAAGTATTTGTGATAATGGGCCTGATTATTGAGACTTATTTTGGCTGCAATTTAGTTTTATAGGCAGGAAGCAGAGCCTGCCACCTACAACAGTGCTGTTGATGTCTATTATTTACCCCTTTTTAACAGTCACTTACCCAGGCATGTTAATCGTCAAACAAATACCTCAAACATGGCTGTTGTATACTACAATTACATGTAACTGGTTATGATACATATTACTGATAAATCTGCAGTGAGTTAGCCCTGCTGATATATTGGCTTTGCAAATTAGATTTAGCTAAAAAAAATGTTTTCACTTCACCTTTCATCATTGTTTTTAATGATTCACTTGATTTCAGTTTGGTGGATTCACTCATCTAGTGAGACAGTTTAACATTTGTATGCATCACTACATGGCAGTAGTAGAAAGCTGCACTGTTATCTGAAATAGAGTTCTCAACGGGCCTGAAAATTACAACCCGACCCAACGCGGCCCGCAGGTTTTAAAGCCCAAACCCTACCCAGCCTGACACATCAACATGAATTACTGTATCTATTTTCTCCTCCAGGGCCAGGCTAAGGGCATGCATGCAGCAGTGTCAGGTCTGCCCTCGCTCCTCTCCATGATGCATGTTGCAGGCAACAGCCAGCCAGAGACTTTCTTTACCAGTGTTTTTTTGTTGTTGTTGTTGTTGTTGTTGAAAAAAAGGCAACCTGACGTCTAATCCGACCTGACCCACTTGCATAATTTTTTGACCCGAACCTGGCTCAAACCGACGGGTCCTGTTGGGTTTGTCTGGCCAGCCCAACCTGTTGAGAGCTCAAATCTGAAATACTGCTAAATGGATTGAAACTGTCAATCACTTGTATGCTTATATCTTATTTACATGAAAAAGACCATTATATTTTGCACAAGAAATGAATGAAATCAAATCTATCATGAAAAAGAAATTCTGTCTAAAAACTGATATTTTCTGCCCTCAGAAATACCCGCAGCCTAAAGGGCAAAAGAAAAAGAAGATAGTGAAATATGGAATGGGTGGACTCATCATCTTCTTCTTAATCTGCATCATATGGTTTCCCCTTCTCTTCATTTCATTGGTCAGATCAGTGGTGGGTGTCGTAAACCACCCCATTGATGTCACGGTGACTGTCAAGCTGGGAGGATATGAGGTAACCAACCAACAAAAAACTCAGGTTTTAAATGCCTTCTTATCTACAGAACAGCTATTTATTGTTTTTTGACACGAAAACTTGCTAAATGGCTTCCTGGTGATTTAAATTTTACGAACAGCTCACATTCATTTCCTTGGGCATCATGTTTGTCTGACTGGGCTATTGGAGACCATACAGCCAAGATGTCCCGTGGACATGCTTGCTAACCTTCATACTTCAAAACTGGAGAGGATTGCTGTGGGGTTGAACTTTTAAAGAGTGGAAATAACATAAAAATTGTATAGTTCAGTTTATTTTCCCTTTATGAATTGCTTATTTTCTCCCACGAGTGCTGCTTGGTAATATGTAAGTGTGGAAATACATCCCTCACTGCCTGGTTAGTTTAATTGGCATATACAACATCTCGCCTAGCAAGTATATAATACTTGCCCTTTCATGGGTCGACTTGACCCTTGTTCTCAATGGAAAAATCGACCATACAAACTTTGCAAAAGAAAACCCCATTCCTTTTTTTTTCCTTTGCACTCTCCGTGTTTTTATTGTGTGCGTGAAACCATTGCAATAGCTGTTTTATTGTTGGGTTGTAAGCGGTAGCTTGGTCACCTAAATTGTGATCAGGGTGGAAACATTCCCATAAACTGGTTGTCATAGCAAAAAAAAAACTCTTGGAGGAAACAAGGAGATTGCAATGAAAATTGTGACTGTCCTTTGAAAATCGAAAGGTTTGACAAGTATGACACATGGATGTGTGTAAGACTTGTATGACAATGAGTGTGTTTTTCTGTGTAGCCCCTGTTCACCATGAGTGTGCAACAGCAGTCAATTCAGTCCTTCACAGAGGCCGAATATGATGACATCACCAAAAAGTTTGGAGACAATGCGGTGCGTATTGAACTTTGTTGCCTCTCTGTGTATTATGTGCTAATATCTGTCCTGCTGATTGGCATCATTAGGGACAACAGAATGGTTCCCAATATTGAAAATCAGAGATTTAAACAAGTGTTAATTGATTCATCATGGACAATACTTTGTGTGTGACTGTGTAGGTGGCCATGCAGTTCATCACACTCTATGGTTATGAGGACATTGTGACAGCCATGATCGAAGGCAGCTCTGGATCAGTGTGGAGGATAAGCCCCCCCAGCAGACAGGAAGTCATTAAAGAACTTCTTGGGAGTCCTGTTGACCTAACATTACGTTTGGCTTGGAACTTCCAAAGGTAACCTCTCTGCACTCTTTATTATATACAGTATGCTTCAGTAGAAGTTTAATGCATGATACAGTATAAATAAACATGGCTGGCTTCTAACAGGGACCTGGGGAAGGGCGGGACTGTGGAACACACGTTTGACAAGCACTCGATTGACTTGGAACCTGGGAACCCGGTCAGAGCAGATTTGGCTTCACTTCTGGTTGGCAATCGCACCAAGCCTGTGTAGGTTTACTCTCTGAAAAAAGTTTCAGTGAATGCAACTGCTTGGTTTGTTTCAATTAACTTAACTGAGACGTACTGACTTTTTGCAGGCATGTTCCTAATATGTTCCCTAACTACATCCGTGCCCCAAATGGAGCTGAAGCCAAACCAGTCAGTCAGCTATATAAAGGTCAGTGTTAACTGATGTAAGAATTATGTTGAATTTCATTGAAAATTGTTTCTTAAAGTAGGATTATTTGGAGGATCTTTTTATATTATACAAATGAATGTAGCAACATTATATAAAGGAAACAGGGAATCAGGTGCTCTGAACAAAATAAAATTCCTGTGACCAACTTGATGTTGCAGAGAACGATGAATTTTGTTTTAACAGGTCTACAAGTGATTTTTTTTTTTGGCCATACATATCTTTCACATCAAAAAGGGTTGGCATTAGTCTCTCGTGATTGCAGGTGTCTTTTTGGCGTGACATGAATTCAATCAGTTAAACTGTGATGACATTCCCTTCAACAAAGCACTTACCCTTTTGTAGATATTCTGATAACATCACTCGTTTTTCAAGCTGGAATGAATAGCAAACAACTTGTTTGTCACTGGAAAGTTTAAAACACATTTTTGAAGCTAACTTTTTCACAATGTAAACCTTGTCCTGTCACTGACTACATGCAGCCTTGCTTGTCCTTTTACGATAGAAGAAACAACATCACAACAAAAAATGGAGCTCAGGATTTGTCTGGAGGCTGTTGTTTGAGTGTTGGTCTGTTTTGACACAGCCAATTTATTGTCCCTAGGTAATGAGGACGGCTACCTGAATATAACTTTGTCACTGATGAGTGACCGGTCACTGAATGTCAGTGGAAACCAGGAGTGGTGGGACATCGCCATCGCTGACTGTGCCCCTGCCTCATGTGGAGTTCTACCCATGGTCATATTCAATGACAAAGTCAGTCCTCCCAGCTTGGGCTTCCTGGCTGGATATGGGTGAGGAACTCACACTCAGATATAAAATGTATATAACACACACATACAAAGTATAATGAAATAACTGTAGTCAAATACAAAGGAGCAATATTGGGGTGGTCAAATCTGAAGAAACATATAAAGAAGTGACAAAAATCCATACATGGTTTAAGAAACAATTTAAAGAACGTAAAAGATGAAGTGAGTCCAGCACTGGTAACTCTAGGTTGGTAATAGCTCCACGATTGAAACCCAGGTCTGTAATTAGTCAACGACCAATGATATTTGGACACAAGGTTATTTGACACTGTGAAAGTGGACAGGAAAATCAAACAGGACTTAACAAGGATTGGTGACATGCCAGAGCTGTGGTGTCACATAAATGCTGTTTATGTACCCTTTTGAATAATGAAGCTTATTTTGGTTTGTTCCCACTGGAAAATGGGAATTGGTTTCAGCTGTTCTAGTCTCACATCAGGGAGGCTGAATCAAACTTTTTCACATTGCCTTGAGAGAGCTTTGGCAGTCATTCATAATTCACCCTCTTTTTCTCACTTCCATAGTATTCCAACAGACAGAACATAATTTTCTTAAGTTTGAAAAACCATGATGAGACAATATTCTTCACTTTCTCCTCAGAGTAATGGTTTGTAGGTCTATGTTGACATAATTGAACAGTAAGTGCAGCTTGGTGTTAAAATGGCTAGTAGAATTAGTAAAATCTAGTGTGGCTTTCCTTGTGACCTCAGTGGGCTATAGCTCTGGAAATGGGTTCATAGGAGACTGTCCTAAAATAAAATAATAAGGTTCTTCTGGAATCTCACTGTGTCCAACTTCCATCCAGTGCAGTATATACTCAATATTCTACTAGTTTAATAAATGGAAGTATGTGTCATATTAAAGTACTGCGCCTACATATTCAATGTGTCCTGCACACTGCCTAAAGTGCCATTACCAGCAGTCTGGCCTAGTTGCAGCACATTTCCAAGAATAAATGTATAAAAATACCAAAACTGAATAAAGTTTTATATCAAGTTTAAGCCTGGCTCAGAAGTAGTCTAAACGTATTTTATGACTTATGAGTATGTCCAGTTGAAACATCATATAACTCCTGGTGTCGATAATAAACAATAGTCCGTAGTTTTTACAATTCTCTTCATTGTTTATTGGCTTTACAATTACATAGGATTACACCATTCTCTTTTACTGTGTGACATTTTTTTTCTGGCTACTAGATAATGACTTTTGACTAAAAATGACTAAATTGTATTAAAAATTCCCAAAAAAATTTAAAACTTTATTTTGATTGTGATCACCAAATCTAAGACTAACCAGTTGACAAGCCCCTCAGGCTTTTTTGCCCCCCTTGGGTATTCAGTTATTATTACATTTCTATTATTTCTTTCTTTTTTGTCCTTTTACAATAATTGAAAAAAGTGCCGTGCTCAGCACATAGTTATGATGTCACCACCTGAGAGGGAAGAGAACCAGGCCCTTTGATGGTTTGAAAAGTGTAACCATGCCAGCCATTGATGTAAAGTGATGTGACCAAACCATGCACT